>NW_027104734.1:909935-914511 GCF_000696795.3 Halyomorpha halys
TGTCGTTGAACCAAGCTCTTGCCCTCATGGCGTTTTGTTATGTGTTTATATGTAATGAGCCTTTTTATAATTATATTCAAATTTTATCGACTCTGCTAGTTTTTATTTAACCCATTTACTTCAATAAAAATGTGGTATGGGACGTACTTAATGATCAGTAGTTAGTAAATTTATTTTGAAAAATTTATATCTCAAAAACCATTTGACGTACAGATGTCTATTAGTACTGTACGTCACATAGTTCCTGAGATATAGATTTACCAAAATAAATTAACTAACTACCAATCTTTCGATTGGTATTTCGAGCTCCGAATGAAAAATCAATGTTTTTTTAAGGTTTTGAAACAGCCGTCATTTTTAATCACCCTACCTATACTTGGAAGACTCAATTTTGACTAGTAATTATACATAGTTTTTATTGAAGTAATCAAAAATTGGGGTGAGATAACTACCTTTTTTTCTTCCCGGCTCATGTACTATTTCCAAAATGATAAATCACTGAGATCCCTTTCCAAACTGTATTTGTCTAGACCCCATTAGATTAAGAACATATGCACGCAAACGATTTTCAGGATGAACAAAATCATTTCGAGTACAAAAATGTAGGGGATTAACTCTTATTTAATTTTCTTCAGGTTGCCGAAAAAAAAAAAAAAAGAAGAAAATAAATCGTTGTTATGGATGAAAAAATACAATTCCTTTTCATTTTAATTTTTTTTGTATTTCAGAAAAAAAATGTGATGACAAATCTCAAAGTCGTGTTCAGCACCTTCAAAAGCATAGAAGTGAAGTGCTCATTAACAGAACTTTTAATTTAAAACCTCCAATAAACCTGGATTGGTGTGTTTTCTTGGTAATTTTGGTTAATTTGACGATCATTGTGGAACAAAAATTTTTTTTATGTTTTCGAATCCATGCTATTCCTGAACTACGGGGAGTCCAGGCTCTTATTCTTGAAGGAAAATGAGAAATTTTCTTTGTGGAGTGGTGATGGGAGCACCTTCTCTACTCCTGCGAGGGGCGGGTTGTCAGTGACGGAGTTGGTAGAGCATCGATGAGGCACGTCCTGATGAACCTGTACACAGTCAATGTGGCCACAGGATGATGGAGCAGGACCACCAGGATCAACCTCGACCCTCTGCTCTTCCATGCATTAGGTCATTCAAAAGTGGCCATTCAGGCAAAGAAAACCTAGTATGCGTAAGCTGCAGATCCTGCAGGTCAATATGGGCAGAAGACGAGTGGTCGCGGACGAACTTAGAACTCACACTTGAAAATTCGATACTATGGTGACTCAGGAGCCATGTTGTCGCAACGTGGTCAAACGGTTCGGTGTGGCGTCGAGGGTGGCTGCTTTGGGCAGAGATGAGAGGAGGCCTAGAGGGGCGATAGTGGAAGTTATTACTCCCCTCAACGTGATGAAACTGAAACAATTCACCACAGCAGATTAGGCAGCATATTATGTGAGGTAGGGGAGAATTTCTTTCACCCTAGCTTCATCGTACATACCACCCTAAAAAGAACAACGATAATACTTCTGCTGTGGAGGTTGCCGTACTCCGTCTGTTCTTTCTCTAGTGGAACACGTGCTTGGGGCTAATTTATGGTTGTGAGCATGGCTAGGTGTCAGCTCGCTGTTATGAATAACCTCTGGCCTCACATTTTTCGGAGCGAAACACCAGGGTTAGATAGACGCGATACTCGCCACGGCTCCCATGGCGAAGGGTATATTAGATGGAACCCTAAGTTCCGACCACCTAGGTCATAGCCTTCAGTGGAGGAGGAAGGCGCCGCACTAGCAGCGGAAAAGGGTTTTGTGACCCGATCAGCGAACTGAAAAGGTTTCTTCAGGGGACTGAAGGGAATATTGGTGGATAGAGATTGGAAGATCCTCCGATGGAGGAAGAGTCAGGAATTGACCAAAGATGGGCCATGCTGACGGGTGCTATTACTGAAGCGACCATGGTCTCTGTCACAATTCAAGAGAGAGTACCAGACGTAGGTACCAGGAGTGCAGAAATGAAGAGAGGAGACTTGCACTCCGAGAAGAAAACGAAGTTTTGGTTGCAAATCCTACTGAATCTACATTCTGAGCCTTCTCTCTCCCCAGCTACTGTATATTCACCCATAAATCTCAAGCTTATCAGATCTGTATCAGTAGTGTTTGGCATATTGGAATATTTGTTGTGTTATTTGTTTACCAATAAAGTTTTTTATTCACTTTTTACCGTTGCGTTTTGTAATTAGCACCCGAATATGCCTCAACTTCGCTGATAAGTACTTACAACTATCTCTTTTGCAATCGAGAAACGTAATCAGCAATTTACTAGGTATTTTACTGCTAGTAAGTAGCTTTCAAAAGCAGATATATTAAATGTCTACTCATCTATTTTCATTAATACTTGACATTTGAATGATTCGCCAATATAAGACGGTGTATCGATGTTTGTTACTAGGATAGGCGTTTCAAACGTTTTCAGTTTTACGAATTTAAAGGTAGATAGAAATGACACAGAACAAGGATAATAAAGAGTAGGATAGATGGGACGAAATCGATTGGGCACCAGTATTTCGGCATTACCACAACGCTCAAGAGAACCAATCTCCTGTAATTGCGAAGGCTCAAGATACCCAAGTGGAGGGCACCAGTCTTGTGGGAACAAAACTGGAGGTAATCCGAGTACAAACCTCATGGGTTAAGAAATCTGAGGAGAATCTGTGCTCAGAACTTTCAGGAAAGGAAGTTGGAAGGACAATGAAGTAACAATTTCTAAAATACTTGAGAATCGAGTAGAAACATCCTGGAAGAGCCCGAAAGGGACTTGGGGGAAGACCTCATTTCAGCCTCATCTTGAAAGGGATATTCTTTCAGTAAACCTTGACATTGAGAGGAATTCTACTGGTAAATTTATTTAGGCTCGTCCAGGAGGTTTCTGTGGATTACTTTTATTGGTATTATATTTATATACAATAATTTGATATTTACAATGACTCACAAGATTATATCTATTTATACAATGTAATAGTAATAATGTTACATTATCTGAACTCGATTGAAATTGGTATTACTCAGTGAGCTTTGGAAATTATTCTCCAGAAGCATCAGCGCGCTGACAAAATGGCAAAAAAAGCAATGGTAAACGCGCAACTGTGTGTTGTTACAACGGTAAAATTGTTTCTTTTTTTTTTTTTTTTTTACAAAAAATGGTTAAAATAAAATATAACGAATAATCATACCGTCAAATAAAGAATAACCTTTGTTGTTAAACAATCATGCAACTGTTTACCATATTTTGGCTTATTGCATCCTCGTGATAATTGAGTTCCTAATTAATAATGTTCATAATTTGTTAAAATTCAGATTTGGACTATATGTTTTAATGATGGATTTTGACGAATCATGGCAACAAATTTTCATTGGCAGAAATAGATATATTTTCATCCATTTTTATGATTTTAATAGAGCCCTTTAGACATAACATCTTCAGCGATGAATAGAGTGTGAATTTATGACATAAATAACATTATTATAATCAAATATTAAGTTGTTAAAATAAAGTATTTAATTTTTGTTAATTAATCGACAGGTGAGCATAGAAAACACGATGCCTCCAGAATTTAGGGCCTAAGACAACTGCCAAGCTCTAAAGTCGATTTTGCATGTACCTAAGTAGTTTCATCTACATCGCATTAAAGTCTAAACCATTCAGCATACAATTTAGACGATAAGTATTAATTCGTTTTCACAAGTAATTTTACACAGAATGAAATATGTTTTTCATGATTGTTTTATTGTTATATGTACAAATTTTACTCGAATGAAATTAGGAGTAAAAACCTTAATAATAAAAAAAAATATTAATTTTATTTAGTATTACTATTCATGTAAAATTAAATAAAAATATACATCTTAACATAAAAATACTACTTGTCATCTAAAATTTCTAATTACAAATATGTTCTTCTTTTTTAAATGTGCAAATTTCACAAATGACGTTGCAACACCAAACGAAATGACAATTACATTGTTGTTCCACTTCTCGGAGCCTTGTTTGATAACCTCGACCACAGCAAAGTAATTTACATCCGTCTAGGCCCAAACTATCTCTTCTGCAAACTCTGCCGTGTGTTCCAAGAATGCCCAATCTGTAATCAAAATCAATGTTTCATTATAGAATATTATCATTTATCTTTTGATACCCTATAAATATACAAAAATCCCAAAATTCGTTTTTATATTTAAAAAAATAACAAAGCGTTATCCAAGAGATATCTCGTCAATGTATCTATATTTTTTTCTAAATTGGTGCGTGATTTAGTTTTTAAATAATTGGAAAATCGAATTTAGTTTTTTTTCTAGCCCTAAAGAAGTATTAAAGCAAATGGACCACTTCGTGGGACGCACCAAAATTAGTAGAGTTTCCTTTTTAAATTTCTCCATAATAATTTGTCTAATTTTCAATCTGTAAAAGTCATTTTGTGGTTTTTAAATATAGGATTCATGCTATTTGGTTTTTAAATTTACCAATACACTGAAAATAAGACTTGGACACGATCAGATGAAGACAAAACTCAA
>NW_027104734.1:916111-954665 GCF_000696795.3 Halyomorpha halys
AAAAAAAAAAAAAAAATTTACCAATTAAGAACTAAGGACAATAAACTGCAAAAATATTGTTTAACGATTTTTTTTTTTAAATTCAAATAAATTTAAATATAATGTGGGGTTATAGCCACTTGCAGAACCATTCACTGAAACCAATAAGTCATTTAACGTAATTATCGCATGTATAGTGCGTACGTAAACAGAAAAATATATTTTTGTTTACAAGTAGATGGGAGTGATATAGTTACCGGGTGGAACGGGAAATTTATGCTACTAAACCAACTTTCTCATTGGAATACCTGAACTTGTGAAGAGTCAGGGGAAAATTGTAATCTGTTTACTGTAATTATTTATTTAATTCACTAATTTGTATTAATTTATTTTTAGTTTACTATCTAATTAGTGTTATCTAATTAATTAGTTGTGAGGGGCCAGCTCTAGAATATTAATGATCGCTCTGGCTCCAGATTTTTTGAGGGAGGGGCCAGTGTTGGGTAGACATGAAACTCTCAACGGTCTCTATGGCCTTCGACATTGTGCAAGAGGAAGGAATTGAATATGGCCACAGCCAAAACCTCATAAGAGACTTCGCGGATAGGCCTCACCCTATAAATGTTGATATCCAAGGACAGAGAGTAAGGTCTGGTGAGGCGGTAGCATATATTTGTGCTAATTAAAATAATAAGAAAAATCGACGATACTCCTCAACTGGAGTACCTGATAGGATTGTTCAGAACAGATCGTACATTTTGGGGTCTCAAGCACCCAGCTACAATGAGCCTTTATACAGGGGTGATCTTGGTTAACTTAGATATGCATGTCCTGCATGGAGTCAAACCTTCACATAGATACAAAAGAAGAGACTGGTTCCAGGTTACTAAGACACCTAGAAGGGTATTGTATGAGACGGTGCAGGTGCTGGCCGGAGCGATACCTCTGAACTTTATTCTAAAGGAGGTTGCCCTTAAATACAAAGCAAGGAGGCAGGGACTCTAGACGAAACCAGAGGGACTTCGCCATAGAATCAGTTAGACTTCTTATCAGTTGAAGAAGATAGTGAAGGAGGATTTTATAGAAGAGGGGAATCGACGGTGACTGGCGAGTCAGAAAGTGATCACTTTTAGAAAATTCTTTCTTACCGTCCAGTTGAGACTAAAGGCTAAATGGGTTCTATCCGAATTTAGGTTTCGCAGATGCTAACAGAACACGGAGGGTTCCAGGGTTTGCAAGTTACAAGTTCATGGAAAGGATATCGACCCCCGCTTCTGTTGTGGAATCCGTGAGATAGCTGATCATATTATAGCATCTTGCAATTCCGTGGAAGGACACCGAGGCAGTTAATCATGCCAGAAACTTCACACTTGCCGAGTCAGACATGCCTATAGAATTAAGGTGTGAGAGATAGCAGAGGTTATGAACATGTCAAAAGAACGTCTTTGTTACATATTAAATCAGTATTTAGATATGAGAAAGTTGTCCGCACGTTGGGTGCCGTGTTTACTCACATTAGACCAAAAATGTGTTCGAATGAACATTTCCAACGCACTGTTAGGCACAATAAATCCGAATTTTGGCGCCGATTAATTACTGTAGATGAAACTTGGATACACCATTATACGCTCGAAAAAAAAATATAGTCCAAGCAGTGGACTGAAAAGGTGGAACCGGCTCCAAAAAAAAAGCAAAAACTGTTTTCTCGGCTAGGAAAGTGATAGCGACTATTTTTGGGATAGACATGGAGTTATTTTAATCAACTATCTTTAAAAAGGAAAAACCATTACAGAAGCATACTACGCATCATTACTTCACAAGCTGAAGTCAGAACTTGCGGAAAAACGGCCACATTTGGAGAAAATCCTGTTTCACCAAGAAAACTCACCGTCTCACACCTCAGTGGTTGCCATGGCGAAAATTCACGAATTACGGTTTGAACTGGTTGACCATCCGCCTTACTCACCAGATGTAGCCCCAAGCGACTTCTTTTTGTTTCCTCATCTAAAAATTGCACTTGGAAGACAGAGATTTTCGTTAAATGAAGTGGCAATCACCTTCGTGAACAATTATTTAGCAGAGAAAAACGCTCATTCCATATATATGAAAATTATCAATATAAGAAAATTTGTATTATTGAATCACGAAAAATGAAAATGAGATATTAATGAAAAAATAGGTATGAACGATATAATAGAATACATTAATGAATCTAAAAAACAAGTTAATAAAATCGTTTAGTTGATTTTTTTTTTTTATACAACATGAAAGTTATTCACACACACATATATATACTTTCTATTTCATTTTTCACAATTCAAAAATACACATTATTTTTTATGCATTTTTTTAAATTGTTACATGTTCACCTATATATGTTACTCAGCCCTGAGGAACCTAGGGTGAAACTTTGCCATACAGTAAAAATAAATTTGACCGCCTTCCCAACCCTGAATGTCCCCATAAGTATATAGGTAGGTATAGTACAGCTGGTATAGTTCATTTTTTAAAAATAAATACAGATTGGAGTTTCTCAGAGCGATATTTAGAAGAAATAGTGAAAACAAAATGTATGTTATCAAAAAATTGTTTTTGAAAAACTATACGCATTTGGGCTCATAGAGTGAAATAAATCAGGCTTTTACGATTGCAATAAGTTAACAACTTTATAGCAAAACCAATTAATGACTGGAAAAAACAGCTATTTAATTATATGAATTGAAAATATAGGAAGTTTCGGGATATTAATCTCGAATTTTGTAATAATGCCACATAGAATGAATATTTCATGTAAAAATAATAAAATTTTTCTTAGAAATCTCAAAAATATAAAAAATGGTATTACTTACCCAAAACGGTAAATATAGAAGCCGAAAATGATTCAAAATCGATTTTGCAGTGCTTTTCTTTCGCCAAGAGTTAATACTCTATAACCCTGGTTACGTCAAATATATGTGAGATGCTATTTAATTTTTCCAAAACGCGTTTGAATATCGGACTTTTCTTTATTTCAGACGCTCGGGCATGGGAAACGGAAGGGAAGTTAAAGTGTAGTGGGGGAAGTCTCACTGCCCAACTTCCCCCACTACTCCAACACTTCCTCTACGCTCCGATTCCTGGGTGGTCGAAGACAGAAAAAGCCTAATTCCAAAAGCGTTTTTGAAATATTACACGAACATTGGTTTGTAAACCAACTCTTGGCAAACGGAATACGCTTTGAAAATTCAATTACGCGTTGTTGGTTCATTTTGAGCTTTTACCGAGCCCTTTTTCGGGAACACCTGTTTTTATATTTTCGTGATTTCTGGGAAGTATTAGTTGTAGGTAGCAACAAATGCTTCAGTTTAAGTCCCAAAACAATTTCCAACGAAACAGAGCTGTAATCAAATGTCCACAAATCAAAAATTAAATGTTCTATAACTTAAGTCCAATATATTTCCTGGCGTTTAATTTCTCTTGCAAAACGTTGTTAACCGATTACAATTGTATTAAGCTGATTGATTTAGTCTTTTTAAGGGCTAGAGCATTTTTTTCTACCTCTTAAGTGTTTCTCGGCACCTTTATGAATTTTTTCACCCTGTTGCTACATACCGATTTTTCGAAAACATTTACGTCTTATTTCCATTAAGGCTCTCCTACTTACGTTGAGAAAGTTCATTCCGGATTTATTTTTACACAATTGTAGTACTTGTGAGTATTCTTTTTCCGGGGCTCCTGAGCTACAGTACAAATGGTGTCTGAACCAAAATAAAAAATGTTTGTTACTCACGAGTCGTTTCTTTCACAATAATCCGGCGATTCTTCCAAATAAACCATTTCAGTTTTGTTAGGTTGTTTAAGCTCTTTCTTTGATGCCCTCAGTTTCTTTATTTTCCGTTTTTTCTTTTCAATCAGTCTTACGGAAGAAGCACCTTCAAATCTAGATGTTAAAATATCTCCAATTTTTCTAAATGGTGGAAGTTTTCTCCAGCACGCTCTCACACTGCAGGATCCAGACATTCCGTGGCATTTACACACCTTCTGCATTCTTGATCTAATTACCTGGAAATTATATTTCTTTTTAAACGATTATAAAAAATAAATGACAATTTCTACAAATAAATACATAGTAAGTTTAATATTGATGGATGTATTGTTTCATATAATTATATTCATTTGCAAGCTCATAGAAGCTATGGCTCAATGTTCTTCATTGGAAAGACACGTTTTGTAAATATAAAAAAAAAAAAAGTTATTACAACAATGAGGGAGAACATTGTCGTTTTAGAAAAATAAATACAGAAATATTAAACAATAATTGGAATATTACTGAATTCTTACTGTCGAAGTCAATTTTAACCTTTTTCTGCTATCTAGCAACCAGGATTTACCATATATACTGTGCGTACAATTGATCACATGATAGTATTTTTCAATTTGACATTATAAGATTTTTCTATCAAAGCTAGTACTCTAAGACTATTTCTCTCATCTTAAAGAAATTGTTGGTATTACCAAAATAAAGGACTATTCCTCTCAGTGTTATATTTAATCATTCCAAGATTATTTGATCTACATATTGACTTTTTTAGACAATTTTGTTTTAAGAGACATTATAAGACAAAGTGGTTTTCGTCGCCTGAATTCGAGTTCATTTTTCAGGTTAATTATCTCCCATTTTGTATATTTTCTGTCTACTCCCATAAGACCCGTCAATATTTTTATCATTAGTTTTACATTCTAAGTGGTTCTTCTAATCAGATCAGTTATGTCAAACTTCAGACCAAATTATTGTTCAGGTATTATATTCATATATATTGGAAAAAATAATGGGCTATACCTATCAGGAAGATTTTGGACTCGTAATTTTAACATTAGAAAATTTCACGTCTAATACTTTTCAAGTCCAGCCATTTACTGTACCTGCTGTACTAACCGAAAATGAAGCGAAATTTATTTTAGAAAAAAATTAAAATTTTCGAAAATTGCTAACAAGGCTCTTTTTACTTAGAATAATATAAACATTCACAATTCATATTCAAACCTTCTCTTAAAATGAGTAACCTATTTGTCCTAGTAGTATAGGTCCAGGACTGCAAGGGTTAAACTAAATACAGGAGTGTTTATAAAAAATTAGTAAAGGATTAGGACTAGAAATAAATATGGATAAAACAAGCGTAGATAGAATTATATTAGATAAGATGTTGAGGATTCGGATTTTAATGGAATTTAAAGTCAAGGATAGTTAGTGTCATCGACAACATCCGCTAAACTTTTAATTCATGAATGTATACAGAGATAACCATAGCGAACTACAACAATAATAAATCACCATCAGTCATAAGGAAAAAATAACACTCTTTCAGGCAATTTTTTATCGACATTTCCATTAGTTATTTCTCTGAAGTCAGAATTCAGCCTTCAAAAACAAAAAAGCGATGAGGGATTCTGAACTGATTGTGAGTAAAGTAAGGAAGAGTTATGGTACCTATCTAAAAGTTTAGTTAATGTTGAAGGAGATTGCTTATGATAATATTGGGACGATGTTTATCCATCGTTGTACTTGCTTATAACCAAAAGTCTGTATAGTTTTAATGACTGATGAGCATAAAAAGGATCTGTAACGCCGTGACAGTACAAGTGCACCGGATAATTTCGGTCGGGTTAAAGTCAGCTGCATGACAGTGGGTTTCCAAGTCTTCTACAAAGATCAGATTTGATGTAATTGCTAGTAATTCCAGTATCCAAGTATCTGGAAGTATCGTCCATGTTGACTACTATATGGATAGTCGGTGCCGAAAAAATTAACATGATTGCCAAGTCTTAAAAACTTGAAACCTGTTTTACCCCTTTTCATTTAGCATGGGATCGAAACGAAGTTTATTGTAGTGGATTTAAAGAAGTAAGAAATAGTGGAAAGCGCACATTTGATAAACATTTTTCTAATTAAGGGGAGTGGAAATAGATCCTCAAAAATGTTCAATGCTATCCACCACACCTTCTTATCTTAATCCGTTGTCGAGGTATGATTTTTTAACTAGTTTTCCGTGAAAATCACTTTTTCCCATAAAAATCCGAATTTTTCAACTGTTACTGATTATTCCAAAAGTTTAGCCACCATTTTCGAAATCTAAGTTGAGTGTCCTGTGTAGTAGAAATCAATTTGTAGGAAAATATCGCTTTGTTAAGCGATTATAGAAGCTAAAGCAGAGTATACAAGTAAAAATGAATAATTTCCGTTAATACTCAACAACAATTTTCTTTTTTATATATTTTTAAGGTGGTTATAACAGTGCGTTAATTAAAGAATAACATGGAGTCAAATACTACTGCCCATTTAGTAATCTCCTTCGGTTTGAAGTCAAACGCCCATTTTTTATCAAGTTATTTCATAAGGCTAAAGGGCAGTGGGTTTACATAAAGCTAGAGGTAGAAGATGGTTACTGTTTTCTCAAAGATATTAAGGATTAATTAAACGTAATTACTAGAGATTAACGAATGGGTATTTGTTTTAGTATTTGATTCTACTTTATTTTCTAATTACCGCATTGTTCCATACTCCCTCCTAAAAAAAGTAAAATTGTAGGACAAACAATAATATAGATAATATATCGTTTTCATTTTAGACTAGTAAAGCACGTTGGTCTCTGTTGTGGCCAACGTATTGAAAGAAAACTAATAAAGTGTACATATGTGTGGATGTAAATTCACTTACGTAGGCACATAATATAGATATTTTGTATTTGTTGTAATTGTGGAATTGTTTTATTGAATGCAATATAAGAATTAAGTGTATAGTACAATACAATATGGGTATTACGGCTTAGTGCTAGAATATTTGGACCCAGTCAGTGTAATAGATAGTGAATTGGGCATCATCACGACATTCAGTAGATTTTGTATGGTTGTTACTACTGCTAACCCATAGTGGGACATACTGGCAGTACAGTAGGAAACCCATATCAGTATATATTTGGAAGACGAGATCACTCTGTGTTCTGTGTCCAGCAAGATCCTGATTTCGAGGCTCGGTACCACAAACAATGTTTATTTTGCTTAATTTTTGTAATGTTTAAATTTTTTGTTGTAAATAGTGTCTTTTATGAAATATTTTATTTTAAATTATGTTTTACATTTTTGTTCAAGAAATTATATATTATTTTTGTTGTCGTTTATTGGGGAAATATATACGTTTTATTTGATATGCTGCTATTCGGATTTTTTTTTGCACAAATATGAAACCTTTAAATATAACAATATTTGTTTGGTATTTTTTTTTTAATACTGGTAGTTTTGGTAAGTTTATTTTAAATCCCTTATCCGCCGAATAAAATCATTGACTTAAATAAGTAATAAGTACGATTAGGTTTAGAACGATGTCCAGACATATTATTGTCATATCATACTGTTACTGATAGTGTTGAAATAAACTAGTCTCACGTGAGTCTGTTGGTCCTTATTGTCCCTCACAAATGGCTAAGAAGAGTTTGCTTCCTTGTCTTAACCAAAGTGGGATTTTTCCGGCGAAGATTCCGGACATAGAGCACGAGATGGTATTGGTATTGAGACGTACATATGTAGAATAATGGAGCATGACTCAACATACTGAATGAATAGATTTTTGTTTTTGGTCTTGTGAAGTGAACTAGGAAGAGTGACAGTCCTATACAAAAAGCTGTATTGGTAGTGTACCAGTCAGTTATTAAAAAAGCAAAATAAAAATTAGTGTCATGTAGCTGGATGGTGGAAGCCCATAGATAAGAGCTTGAGTAACAATGTAACCTAGTTGGTTGTAATGCTATCTATGTAGAATATTTCTAAATCGTTCCAAAACCTTCAATGAAAAATAGATTTTTTTCCAATATGGAAACGAGTGACAAAGGCTGAATTAGGAATGCGAAAGGGGTTTTGACGCAGAATGCGTAGATCTGGTTGATACACGAAAAGCTTTATTTCTACAGAAATTTTAAAGGTCAAACATCGTCCTTATTTTCCGGAGAAACTAATTAAAATAACGATTTTGAAAAAGATCGAATCATAGCTTCTATTCAATTCTAGTTTAAACGATAAATAGTCACTAACAAAACTTGTTCGATTGCGGAGAAAAACTGAAAACGATGCACCAAAGCTCATTAAAATGAAATAAGACGCCTCTTTTAAGGGCGTATTAAACGGCTCGTAATAAAAAATATTTACTAATTTAATTGGCATAGAGAACCATTACGTTTATGTATTCATTTACTATATGGGTATTCATGATGTTGTTTTAAATGTAAAATGTTTTACCATAAGTATATGATTGTGAGCAGCCGTATTTAAAGTCATGTTAAATGCATAAGAGATCCTAGCGGTTTTTCTGAACAACTTGTTTTATAACCTTTCCTTCCAAAACTCCATAGTATTGTTTACTTCTAAGTTTTAATTAAAGTAATTTATTACATCATGCCTAAACAGAGTGAAAAATGGAAATGGCTTGAAAGTTTGGCTGCTGTGTCTTGTTGATCTTTTAACCTGTGTTGTAGAGAATCAAGAATAACTAATCAACAACTGTCATTACAATATTATTATTTTCATACATTGCTTTATTAGTTCTTAAAACATCCTAAACAATACTAACAGAATCAAAATACAAACAACGAGCAAGTAACCTAACACAACAAATAAAACAGTGACGAGCTCAGCTCGTCTGTTGTGTGACGTTTTTCTGCATTTAACAAACCTAGTAACAGACTCTCAACCATGTTAAATGCTACATCGTCTTAGCGTAGTAAAATAAGGAAAAATTTGTCCATTAAACATGAGTTTTCCATTCAGCACACTTTAACATGTTAAACTAAAGATCATGAATACCCCTTATACTTAAACTAAAAAATTGACGGCGTATGTTAAAGTTACCAAGTTACAATTTTAAATGTAGCCTCAAGCTGGTACAACCGAACGATCTCACTTTGTAATACCGTTATAAAAAACAACAATAAAAATAAATAAATAAACATTAAGCCCGAACGTTTCTTTCTTACTTTCTTCGTGATATAGCATAGAATTAAGAGCTACAATAGCAGGTTACCTGACCGCAAGGAGTAGATGGCTTCTGTCGTACCAAGGTTGACCTGTGACGTATCTCTTAACATGGCACACCGCATATGCTTAATCACTCTCGAGCGACTTACCTAAAAATCAGTACATTTAAATATTTTACTTTTTGCTCAGCCACAGAGGGAATTTAGAATATAGTTATCTACTTATAGCGGATGATAAGATCGTTTTTGTTTTTTTTAAAGATGAACATAATTCAGATTATTATAATTACTGAAATGTTTTGTTATTATGGGATATTTGAGCCATTGGTGTTTAATTAAAATATTTTTGAGGCTTTTTCTAACTAAAATGATTATCGGATTTAAACCAATTACAATTCATAACGCGATCAAACTATACATGTTTTTTCATCATTAGAAAAGGTTTTTGGAAACACTGATACAACTTATATATCTAAGAATGGATATCGTTTAAAACGTACTATTTAACCGTAAAAAAGTATAATTCACTGTACGGTGGAATATTTGAAGTGAAGGTTCCATTTATATTTTTAAATTTTTTTATTTTTTATTTATAATTTTTATTTTATTTTTTATTATATGCAGCTGTACATTATAATACACTTAGTAAATTTTCTCTCAGTTAAATTGGAGTGTTACAGGCGTGAACCCATTGGTAGCACTCTAATGACGTGTTTCATTAACAGGTCTCGTGGCCATCTTCTTTTCAGGCGCCTCGAAGGATTGTCAGGAATGGAAGAGGAAGCAGGGTTAGAAACTAGTGGGTTAGGGTAGTTAGGGAGTGATATTGTAATGGAAGGAGTGATATTTGGTTCGGGTTAGGTCGGTTACATATGGAACATTAAGGTCTTTATGTATGATTTTTTAAATTTAAAATTAATTTTTAAGGGACAGGACATGCTATATCAGAGGCATTACTACTTATTATTCAAGAAATACATGGAATCAGAGAATTAAATATGTATTATCTATGTCTTGCTACAGTTGGGGTGTTGTTTCCAATTTGCTTTTAGTTCGCCGTCAGGACTTCCAAGAGCCAATTGCTCATGAAACTACTTTCACATTGGCTTTATGAGAACAAACCGGGTCATCGATAAAGCTTATAAATTGATATGATAACGTACCCATCATTCCCAAACCTCAGATACCTGACTCAGTATTATCTACTCTTCTTTCGTGCTCACAAATTTGCTTTCTTCCTCACAAAATAATATATGGCGTCTTATTATTATCGTATATATTTTGCTTCCTGTTCTAATCTAGTACAGAGTGCATTTTCCTGAACGAAGATTATCTTAAACCCTCCTTGGATTCATTCTTCCTTTGCTCATTGACTCCATTATTCCTTCACCTTGATCGATGAATTTATAAGATGCTACTTAGCTTTTCTGAATCAATACGGCTCGACCAAGAGGATTTTCATATGAATGGAATATTTTATTCCCTAGAGTCAAATCAATTCAAGCCTCGACAGAAATTTCAATAATGGAAAGGAAGTTCTATTGAAACTACTAACTATTGAAGTTTTGGAGTTGCAGCTCTAATTTGTACATTATAAGGTTTTCTTGGAAGAAGTATCCATTGGGATAAATAAAGCAAATAATATTTACTACCAAATATGCAATACTGTTGTGGGAAAGAGGTAGGTAAGGATATCGAGCTCCACATCTTTAAAGCAATATTTCTCCCAACACTATGGCAGTGAAAATTGAGTCACCCTAGACAAGGATTGGAGTAGGATTACGGCTGCTGAAATGGGATTTTTGCGAAAAATATTGAGAAAAACTAGGATAGATAGGATAAAGAATAAAAGAACAAGAAAAGAACTTCAGATCTTCTCAGTGAAATCAGTGATTGAACACCGACAGCTCCGATGGTATGGGTACGTCTGTAGAATGGAGAAAGGAAGAGTGCCGAATGAAATGTATGGAGTCAAGGCCGACTGGTAGAATGCCATAAGGCAGACCATAAAGCTCCTTATATGGAGCATATCCAACGACTAGATCTGGATGGAGGAAAAACGCTGGCTCAGATGAAGATGCTTGCGAGAGACCGAGGTGTGTGGACCAAGTGGTTAGAGGCTCCTCCACGCTGAAAGACAGTTATGGAGAATGAGAATGAAGAAGAAGAAGAGATTTTTCTGAAGGAAATTGCTATAAAAAATATTGTTTAATTTACAAATTTGGGTTTCATGACAAAATAAAGGAAAGAATTGATTATGTCACGAAACTAAAAATTAACTTGCAGTTTGATGAATCAAGATACGAGATCAATTATTTCCTTCTCGGCTACTAATTGTAACTTGCAAAGTGTAACTATCGCGATCCGCGGGTAGTGAATACACGAACGAATTTCTCTGGGGAGCAAATCATAAGTAGAGGCGGGATTTCCTTATAATTGCACTTTTTTTCCCCTGTTATTTAAAATGTTTCAAAACTATTATCTATCTAATGCATTATGTATGGAAGAATATATTAAAAATTAATAATGGACTGTTGCAATCAAAGCATTGTTTACTACATGAAGAATCGAATTCAACGTAAGACAATTAGTGAACATAAGTGACGATTATTCTTGGAATAGTATTAATCAGAGGTACTTTATAATCAAGACGAAAGGATTCTACAATATGCTTCATCGCTTTTAACTTGGATTACCACTCAGCCTCCAGCTCTACACTTTTTCGTTTGACTTTATAGTCGTTAGTGATAGTTTCTTTTATCACTTTTCACGAGAATGTTGGGATTTGAGATTTTATGGTCGAGGGATGTCGAGAAATAATTAGGAAGGATATTGCCACTACAAATCTGCATAAGAACGAGCAATGGATGCATGCAAGTGTATGAATAAAAATCGGTGGAAGTAATTGAAATGTTTTTGTCTGGCCTCGAGGGCTTCAGAGATACACAGCTGAATATACAATTTAGCTAAAATGTCGTTTGATCCCAGAGGGAGTTGTTAAAAAATTATTCCAATATTTTTAACCACAGTCTGTAATATCGTTCGTTAGGTTAAGTTTAGAAAAAAAGGTCTGTTTTCTGGTGGAGGTATGGTCTGAATTCAACTCCAACTGTCTCTATAGCTCAACGAAATATTTTATGATTAACGGTGTATGTATTGAGTATAGTACAAGTTAAGTATCCAATCACTTAATTGATTAGTAAGATTCAGAATGGGGAGCAATTCGAAACATGGAGCGACTTAATTAATTTGATAAAAACAAAACATAACACTTTTAGGAGGAGATAGCTTCATCTCTAAACATTAAGAATTCAAGTAAGGAATATAATATATAAGCTTGCTATCTAAACGATTGACCTATAACACTGCATTTGTAAGCTTAAAACCATACTTTAAAATTTTGGTTATATGGATATAGTTTTAATAATAATAAGATATTTTGCCATCCTTCCATTAATAATAAGTTAGTAACTATTCTAGGCAGAATAGCCTGCAAGTGTTTTTAAATGATTTAGTTCTAAAATTGTATTAAGATTGTCGCTGAGGTTGGCCGAATTGGCCGAAACGTTGGACTTATAAATTGAATAAATATGTTTTTGTGACTATATAGATAAAATTTTATTTATTTAAACAATATTGACCAGTCTCAAGAAAGTGTTAAGATTATAAATTTTTTTTTTTTGTCACAAAATAATGGAAATGTAAAATATATGCCTTGTAATAAGTAGTCTATATAAAGTAATTATGAAATGATGATTTTTCGTATGTGCAAATACGTTTTGTAACAGAGAACTTAATTTTTATTTTCTTTATGATCATTTATACCTTTGTTATTTTATAACATTTTCAATGAATATAGAAATATTAGTGTCGTTGTTTTATTCACTATTTCGTCCTTAATACACTGCTTTTTGAATTATATAAATATTCTGGATTTTCTTTTTAGAAAGTTGATTATATTAATATTTTAAATAGTTGAGGTGAAAAAAAAAAAACTTCCAGAATATAAGCTATTCTATATTTTGGTTGTTCAACGTTTTGGGACAATTATCCCATACTCATTCATACACCTTTGCTTCCTAAAATTGTAACAATTAATTTATTCTTATCTACAATTTTTATCTTTGTTATATGCATATAATATATGTGAATATTTAAAATTCTTGTAGTCATATTTACCACATATTTGACATTTTTTTCAATTTCCATTATGAAATCATGTCATCTATACACACTTGTGGTTATAACTACATTATTTAAATTATTGTCTTTCACTAGTGGTTCATTCATCTACCTCTGTAGCACAAATCAATGCTCTATATTAGACATTACCTCTTTGGGCAAATGAACATGCCCAATATGCTGTTTTGCACCTCCTTATTTATATGCCTATATTTAATATACTTTGCTATTTCAGTTAAAAATTATGATTTTTTATGATTGGACAATTTTATTACCACACATTTCACCCTGATTTTTTATATTTATATGGCTAATCTACTTATTATATTGGCATAATGTGTATTTAAATGTTTTGTGTCCGTTTTATAGTTTACGGTGTTTTAGTTATATAAATTGCTTCTAGAAACCTGCTTTTATTGTTCTGTGTCATGTCTATTATTGTGGGATTTTTTAAGTTAACTTTATGGTTTAATGTTATGTTGTGGTTAGCCAGTGTAGTGCAATTTCTATTTTTGACTTTTTTATAGTTCCTGATGTCTTGTTAGAGTCCTGGTTTCTAGTTTTTTGGATGACTTATATATTTTTTCACAATCTAGCTTATATATCGCAATTAACTTTTCCATTTTATCTATTTTGTCTTTCATGTTTAATAGTTGGCATTGTAACTTATTGTTATTATATAAACCAGTATTAATATTAGTATGATCATATTCTATTAACGGTTTTTTTATTTTATGAGTTAGACCTGGCATGTATTGTATTTAAAAAAAAATACTATTATCACTATTCAATGTGAAAGACAATAATTTAAATAATGTAGTTATAACTATAAGTGTGTAGATGACATTCATAATGTAAATTGAAAAAATGACAAATATGTGGTAAATATGATTATAAGAATATTAAATACACACATATAACATAGATAAAAATTGTTGACAAGAATAACTTAATTGTTCAATTTTTAGGATGCAGAGTTGCATTAGTATGGGATAATTGTCCAGAATCGATGTACAACCAAATATAAAATAGTTTATTATTAGGATATTCTATCTGGAAGTTTTTTTCACCTCAAAAATTTAAACAATATATAAATATTGTTTTTGTCTGCTTTTTATGAGCCTTTTTCTAAACCCTTGTAAAATCGTGAAATTTGGCCAGTTAAATTCGCATAAGCACCTCTATTTCACCCGGCAATAAAATGGTCAATAAACTCTTAACAAATAGTTTCAATCCTGTTTTAGTTAATTTTAAAAAACATTTGGTAAAATTATTAGCTTTTAAAAATAAAACACCCTTTGAAAAATTTACTCAACATTTAAAAAATGCTACAAATAACGTGCTAATAAATTGTGAACAGTACTTACTCGTCTCCCCGCTTCGTTGTTGTGTAAATTCATTAAACCTTCTGCTGTATTTGGGTCTTCAAAACAATCTATGAACTCTCTGCTGAATTTTTCTCCATAATGTATGTCCTGAAAAAGTTATATTCAACATTTTAAACTTCAGATTTACTCTCTTCGTGTCCAAGATCATAAATGGTATCTGATTCGAAATGTACATGGAAATTAAACATTATTTTTAAACAAAAGAGTGAATTTTCATTCTAAACAATGAAGATAAAAAATTAAAGCAATATGGACAAAAAGTTATCTGTGTTAGTGAAATTTTAGAAGAAGTTAATGATATTTAAAGTACTACAACATTTAATTGAATTATTGCTGGACTAAACAATAGTTTCTGAGGATCATCTTTTTGAAGGCGGTTGAAACCAGATCGAATGGGATAGGTTCGTAACAATTGGGGATATTGATGAAGAACGATATATAAATGAAGAGATAATAAAACTGAAATAATACATATGAGAAGTTTGTTGGGGTGCGGTCAGAATATAACACAAATAAGTTGAAAGAACTTATTTAATAGTGCCAACGCTTCGGCCAAAATTTTTAGCCTTCATCAGGGCTACTAATAGGAAATCGGAAATCTAAGTGAGGAAATTTAGATTTTGGTCATTTAGATTCCTGATTTCCTACTTGTAGCCATGATGAAGGCTGAAATTCTGGCCGAAACGTTGGCACTATTAAATAAGTTCTTTCAACTTATTTGTGTTATATTCTGACCGCACCCCAACAAACTTCTCCTCATATATACTATCCACGGTTAACTTTCTTCTCATCATTAAAATAATATAATATGAGAAATTGAATAGACAATAATTAAAACAGCTCTAAATAAGAAAATTATAAATAGATGGGTGCGTGAAGCTGAATTTTGAAAAAAAAGGCCAGTTTCGAAAGTTATTTTTTTTTAACACAATAATTTATTTTATAATTGAAAAATATATAAATATAGAGCCCACTTTCGATTTAGATAGTTTACCTTAGCCATCTTTATGATTCAGGTGATTTAGTTAAAGGAATTAAAACTAATCAACTTTTTTTTTTTTTTGATTTAGTGATTTACCTATTATTACGAAAGTTTCTATCTCTGGCCGAAATGGATTAAGAATGATTTTCGAATAGGGTTTGAAAGAGGAATTGATAGGAATTAAAGGCAGGGACCTTTGTCAAAATGATCATTCAAATATAATTGACATCTTTACACAGATTTTCCTAACGCCTTCCAGATGGAATGGTATTCTTGGTCATTTTCCAATAAATTATTATCCTAGCGTTAGAAAAATCTAAAAATTATGTTGATTTTCAATTGAATTTACGGTGCTAGTGATATTCTCTTTATTTAGTTAAAATTTATTTTGTTAAATAATGGAAAAAAATCAGGAGAATCTGGGTTCATATCTTACCTCTGAACATCCACCCCATTGCCAATGCTTTCTCGGTTTTCGAAGCCTAACTCTAGGATCACAACTACACTCGGTGAGTTTTCCACTTGAACAAGCTCTCGTTACAGAGTAAGTAACACCCGCTGAAGAAATACTGTAAAGGAATGCTGTCTCTCTACTCTCTGTGAAATGATATACAGCTTGATATTAATTAAATTTAAAAAGAAATTGTGATTCCCTAAGTATGTTTTAAATTATATGGCGAAAGCTGATTCAATAAAAATGAGTTTGTATACATTAATTGATCTGCTTAACAGATTTGAAACTTATAAACATTTTTCACTTACCAAAGAGCAATTGAAAAAATTCAAAAAGGAAACATGATTTTACTTCGTTGTCGCAGCCTACATGATCGCTTTTATATAAACTTATAGTAAAAAATAAATTAACCTGTACCGCTACAATCCATAAAGGGTCAGGGGTGCAGTACTTTGTAAGGACTAGACCAACGGTTATGCAAGATTTAGTCAGAATTAAGAGTACCTATTTCATGACGCTAGATGGACTCCGGAGGGCACCTGAACCCACAGTGCTGACTCACGGCTTCAGTGAAACCGAAAATAATAATCTGCCACAGCCGGATTCGAACCCGGGTCCTTGGAGTAAGTAGCCTTACAACTGATCCACCCGCTCCCACTTATTGAATATATGTAATAATTTTTTTAAGGGAGAAGTCATCACTTCACCAATTTAGTGATGGTTAATTAAATTTCCAAAATAGTTAATATTGAAGTAAATGGATTAAATAAAAATTAGCAGAGTCGATAAAAGTTGAATATAATTATAAAAAGATCTCAGTACATATAAACACATAACAAAACGCCATGAGGGCATGAGCTTGGTTCAACGACATAGTCCGTAGCGGGAAGGTAGGTTACAATCAGCAGTGTTGCCAGTGTCAACCGAATATTAAAAAACTTTAGACACCCACGCACAAATCTTTCAATGAATATAAATTGATAGATAAACGCAATAAAACAATTTATCTCAACAGTTAATTTCGAATTTACAATCAAAATTTTGTTTGAGGACGGGAATTTAGAATAATTAATAGTTTTGAGAGTATTTTGATACAGGTATCATTTAAAAGGTTCGAATTTACTGTCAGTATTTTCGATCACGATTTTACTATAAAATTAACAACTTAAAAAAGCTTACGAACTAACACTAACTAAATCAATGAAATTTATACCCCCAACTCCTCCTAAAAAAACACAAAGCAATAAAGTCAGTTAAATATTTATGTTATATTTAATATTTATGTTGCCGCTGAAGTTACATACGATTTACGAGGAGAGGATGGTTGGGAGTGAGGTCAAAGTGAAACACAATTAAGTTGGTGTAACCTATTTAATTGTGCCAACGTTTCGGCTAGAGTTTCTAGCCTTCTTCAGGGTTGTTAGCTTAAAAATCAACCGCCTAATGACCGCCATTAGGCGGTTGATTTTCAAGCTACCCTCAACCATCTTCTCCTCGTACGTCATCCACGGTCAACTATCTCTCATAATTACACATGATTTAATTTAGCTGAAGTTGGCTTACGAAATGAGTTACTTTTATAATATTATAATTACAGTATTATTTGATACTAAGTAAAACTTCTATGCAACCCTGATGTATGGACTTTTTTTATATTTATTATATTATAAAGAACGGGTGGGCTGGCACAGAGATAAGCCGCTGTTTTCCAAGTGAGTCAATCCTGTGTGTTTAGGAGTTCACCCGAGTCCACCCAGCCTCACAAAGTGGTTACTCGTAATTGGTGAAATATTTGGTGGTTGAGCGTAATTTTGAAATACTGAACCTCTTACCCTTCATGAGTTGTAGCTGTTTACATTATACATTATATTATAAAGGAGTTTTATCTCTATTGACGTCTTGTTAATTACATATGCACTTAGACTGTCATTGGGGAGATAAGGAAGGAGTGGGTTCACTCAGCCTCAATAATTTGGAAACCCAAACGAAGAGGAACTTGATTTTTGAATTACTGAAAATAAAAACCAATAAAAATATCTTTGAAATTCAGAAATTGGGATACAAGGTTCAAAAAATCGATCTCGTAGAGAGAATAAAGGATTTTTAGTATTAAGTAGGGGAAAATTTAAATATTTGAATATATTTGGGAAAGTTAGCTGGTAAAAATTGCTGGAAAGATTTTGCACAATATAGCATATATTTCGGAAAATTCTCTGATAATTTCTGAAATTAATTTAACAACATTCTATAATTACTTATTTTGGTAATTGCGCCAAAAATAGATGGAGAATCGTCAAAAGTGCTGCAGTTCCACCGGATCATACTGAATTGGTATTGACATTCTTGTATGGCCATTCTCATACCGGATCTCAGAACCTGGAAGATAAATCAAAGATACAAGTTATCCATAAAATACATCAAAACAACATATGCAATCGGTAGAAAGATTACAAATTGTTTTCATTAAATGAAAACAAAATTAATTTAAGTCAATCATATATATTATAATTTACAGTAATGAAAAACAAACTAAAAAATATGAGACAGTGGTCCCGAAACGTTGTGAATATTTAATAAATATTTCATTCAAAATGGAAGTCGTTAACCTCAAAAGATTTTAAATGAATTGACTCACCAGACTTCCTATAGAGATAATCCTGAAAAACAAGCATTTAATCCTGGATTCAACTTGATCATAAATAAGACTAATTATCTTTGCATCAAATTTTAAAATAAATACAGAAGTATAGTTTCGATGGTTTACTTCTTAGTGGTGCTAATAATTAAAACGTTTCAATTAAATTTTTGTATTGTTTGTAAAATTATTGAAAATGTACTTAGCACCACTGTGAAGTAAGCTATCGATTTAAAAATAGTGATTTTTTTTATTTAGTGAAAAAAAAAAAAGTTAGTATATAGAAATCCCTAATAATTTTTGAGTAATTAATTTGATGCTAAAAAGAATGCATTGATTTGAGACCACAATAGGCTAAGGAAAGTAAAATTAAAGCTATTAAAAAATTATTATAACGTGGATTTACGATAAAGTATAGCAAGTATCAAAAAACAATTAATTTGGCAAAAAAAAAATAATAAAAAGCTATGTAACTCATTGCTCAAATTGTAATTAATAATGGAAAGATATAGTGAAGTGTATACAAAATTTACTACGTACTCAGCACTCATCAAGTTAGAAAAGAAATAAGCTAAAACTTTTTTTTAAACTAATATTTTGAACTAAAACTTAAATAAAAGAATAAAATTATAATGAGATTTTTATTGCGAGATTCTAAAGAAACCTTTATTTTTTTACTTTTACAAACTGTTTGTTTAAAGGTATTGTTTAGAGTATTTTAATAATAACTAAATTATTTTTGCCGTTATCTTTTTTTTTATGTGTCATGGAATGAACTTAATGTGCAAAAGATTGTTAAAAAAAAAATGAGATATTCTAGAGCACTATATGAGTGCATATTTATAAAAACAATATTGTGTATTAAATCAGAGACTGGTCTATTTGGAATAGAAAATAGTCTAATTTTGATTTGATATCTTTATTATTCATGTTTGTAGAAAGTTTTTAGGCAATAGCTAACAAACCAGCATAATAGAGATAAGCGCTGATACGATGTTTTAAAAACGGTATAGAATTTCATATGCCTCGAGAACACTCCTTCGTTAAATTACCCTGACTGAATTTTGAACAGTGTGAAGTTTGTTTATTTTTTTTGGGGGGGGGGGGGCATTAGAACTGCTTGTCACTTAAATTTCAAAATTTTGTGTTAAATAAGGCTCGATAAGAAACATTTAAGTTATTTTAATTTAGGACATAAGTAGACGGAATACGCTACATCATTCATATACGTATATTTGAGAACGCTAAAATTTGTAATTTTCCATGAAGGATAATTTAACTAAGGAGTGCAGTAAAAATGAGTTTTCCTAAACTTACAGACTGCATCTAATCTTTTCATTACAAACTGATTTACAATTTTTTTATTTATTAAGTAGTTACGTAAAATGAATGTGTAGTGATAGTAAAGACATATAAGAGGAACATTCCCACTACTTGAACCTTAAATAAAAATAAATACTTAATATAAATTAAAAACAGAAATATAAGATAAAATTAAAACAATGTATTTAAAATATTTCTATAAACACGAATTTTAAGGACAAAAATGGGATGAAAATAAAAATAAATAAAACTAGACTAGATCTTTTTAAATAACTCTAAAAGTAAATTAAACTTAAATAGCTCGCATAAAATAATTTTCCATGAAATAGAAACATAGATATATTGATATTTGTTTTACTGGAGTAATTTAAGGAAATAAACAAAAAATACCTAGCAAGTCGTAAAACTAGTGAAGTGTGACTTAAAACGAATGTGGGTTTTACGTCACCATTTTTACGACTTGCTAGATTTTTTTTTCTAAAACTTTCAGGACGTTTGTTTTTAACATGGGAAAATAGTTCTTATAATTACAAAATTCTTTGGTATTTTTATGTTTATATTATATATATTTTTATTTTATGGTGAGATATCTATTACAAAATATTTTAAACTCATCCTAAGATCATTGATACCAATAATAAACACCCAGTTTAATTTTGTTTGTGAGTTCATTCAATGACCAAACTTTAGAAATTCATTCCTTCTGAGGAAAATGCATCATAACTCATAATTTATTTCACATTCCAAGTACGTTTCTTCTCTTAGAAAAAATTTATTTCCACCTTCCCCTACCTAAGAAGCAATACAGGTGTGCAGCATTTCGATTTTACATGTCCATCATCAAACAACTGCTAATAAATCAATTTACAATTTTAATGATTCATGCGAAGACTGAAGTGGCTTGGTCTAATAATTTGTTTCCACTCGTAAACAAATTCTTTGTTATTCGGGTAGTTTTCTTCGCTTACTAGCTGATGGAAGTCATCCTCTGTGAGGGCATAGAGTATGGGTTCCCCCAGCAATCTGGCCCGTAGTGCATCAAAGGCAGTACAATCTATGATGATGTGCTCGGCAGTCTCCGGAACATCACAACTAGGGCACAGGGGGTCGATATCCATCCCGTGACCATGAAGCTTGGCTCGAAATCCCATATGCCCCATGAGGAATGAGAAAGCCAGTAGTCTGGGAGGACCCACTTTGCTTCCATCCGTGTCCGAACGGCGGGGAAATAAAGGTAGCACCTTTTGGGCTTGTCATCCAACGCCGGTTCCACTCTTCGATGGTGTCCTCCCGGAGAATGGTTTTCCATTTACTTGGTAAGATTTGCCGGCAGACCTCTTGAATTTAAACATCATCATTTCTTCCTGCAGGAGAAGGTCAAGAGGTACCCCTCCCAGTAAAACTTGCACCGCCTCATGTGAGAAACTCCGGTATGCTTTGGTGACTCTAAGTAAAGCCGTATGTTGGATTGTCACCAATCTTCTCTTCTGCCGTTGCGAGAGATTCTGGTTCCAGGCGGAGGAGGCATACCTCAGAATACCCTCAGAGACCACGCCTTTATATATGATCATTGTCGCAGGGTATCTGAGGCCCTAGAAGGCCTCCCCACACGACTAAGACCGTTCAAGAATTGGGCCATCCTATTTCCCAAGTAATCCAAGTGAGGAGTCATATTCAATTCTTTTCCAAATCTTACGCCAAGGTAAGTGACTACCTCACTTGGAAGTATTCTTGTTCCTCGAATTATTAAATTAATAGGGTGGGATCTATCAGTTTTTCCTCTAGCAAGACCTGTGTCTTGCTAGAGGCCATTCCCGACTTTTTTCTCTCGCAACATTCTCTAACCAGGTTGGCAAAACCATCTGCTTGCTGTTTTAGGCCGGCTCTGCTATTAGAGGACACCACTGCAGCCAGATCGCCGACGTAACCAGTGGCTGGGGACCGCTCTTGCTCTAAGACTCCCAATAACTCGTCCAAAATCAGCTTCCATAGGGCTGAGCTTTTTGCCTAAAATACTCAATTACTCGATTGCCGGTTGATTTTTTGTATCCTGGATACGACTTACCGTGGTGGATCCTCAGAATGGAAATTCGCACTCCCCACTCTGGTTGGGATAAGTTATAACCCTTATGATAATCACTTTAAAAAAATGAGGAAGTTTTTTGTGATTTTGAGTAAGTAGTCGAAACATAGCGGGGAGTTGGAAGGGCAATTTGAAGGGCCCACGTCTCTAACCTCGTTCTTTATAAACATGCTAACCAAAGATCATGGAATGATATTACATAATTATTATGTAATTTATGATCAGCTTTATTTTGGAGTATTTTTAAAAGTTAAAATATGAAACTAATAAATGTTGAGTCCTGGTCCTGTTCCCTTGGTTGTTTTTGTTTTTTAATCTTAACTAGTCAATGAAAGCCGCGGTGGATGTCAAATATAATTGTTTCTTGTCCTTTCACCAAGAGATAAGAGGAAATAATACTCATAAAAAGAAATATTGGTTCTTGTACGTCTGCAATATCCCAAGCAAAAAAAAACCTAAAAAATAATATCATCGGATATGGTTAAAATATGTGATTAAAAAAAAAATAAGGACTGTATAAATTAACTTATAATTTAGTATATATCATTGTTTTGCTTGAATAGTAGCACATCTGACAAAAAAAAAATATTTTGTGTGTGCGGGTTTAAGAATGTCTGTAGGACGACTTCAGTAAAGAAAGCAACCGTAGTCTACGGTACTATATTTGAAATAAGTCCAATTCTAAATAAAATAATTTTTTTTTATTTTGTAAAATGTGTCACTATTCAATTTGTAATCGTTATCGAATTATTGTTAGTCATGTTATTGTACATAACCAAATTATTCGTCTCTAAAAAATTTTAAAAAATTGACTATATTATTATAGCTTAAAATTTAAAAAGTAAAACAGAATATCAATTAATGGTACATAAAATATAAAAATAGATGTAAATTTTGATTATCACTTCCTGATTATCTGAACTTTACGGTCTATACCTCACAAGGAGGAATAGTTGGACATAAAGTTAAAAGGATCTATTTTAAGTTAAGATAACTAGTGCCTACCTCAATGATGTCCTCATCTAAGCTGCACAATTCCTTTTGTTTTTCTATTAAGAAATTGTAACTGTGGCATTTTTCCTTGTAGCCGATCAAGGAGTGACCTTCATTTGTTGGCTGGTCTCTATCGTACAAACCTAAAATCCTAATAAAAAATAAATAAATAGATAAATAAAAATGTTAGCTAAAGTCTGAATATGATTTTCAACATTTTAAAATATTATATACTTTATAGACAGTAATTGGTCCTGTAACTTGTTTTATCTGTATAATTAAGAAAATATAGTCAATCTTGTAATTCCAAACGATCGAGTTTTTCGCTGTAAACTGGATTGCCAAAATAAAACTTTCATTATATTTTGAAATTGAAACGAAATGTAGCACTATTCAAGTACTCCACAAGTACCCACTTGGTTGAATTGTCGATAAAAAATTGTGTAGTTTTTTTTTTTTTTTTTTTTTTTTAGTAACGTCTAAAAATTAATGAAGGAAATCGAAAAGTATGAGGTAAAACTGAACTTTGACGAGGGAATACAATCCCTGAGTCCATATCTTGGTTATAGATTAGGTATTAATTAGTTTTGGTTTTCATTTATTAATGAAAATCATCTCAATTTATTTTTTTTTTAAAAGGGTCCCTGATGTTAAAAGTGAGAAAGAGATGGAAAAATCAATTTAAAACAGGACCTGATAGCTGAGCGGGCTGGAGCCAGGGTCCATGAGCGCTTGGTTCATAAGGTAAGGGATTAAAAAAAATAAATAAATTATACGATAAAATAAATAAATTATACGGTAAAATAAAATAAACAAACGATTAAAAGAATATGGTGCGGCGCGCGCTTCAAAAACTTTCACTTACTGCAATACTTTGAGTTGAAATTAATCTTTGCTCGTTTAAAAACATATATTTTTGTACTATTCACTGTGGCAATACTCTGCCACACAAATTTTCAAAATGAGCCTTTCAGATTCATGCTGTTTTTCAATTTCAGGCGCTTTTTAAATATTGCTCGATTTAACGATCTTAAAGTTTTCTCTTCCCGTTTTAAGCTAATAATTCAAAAGTGATATAGGACCGTCGCTCCCCTAGGGTTTTAGCGGGGCGGGTTTGGCGCGGAAGGATTGCCTTTTTTTTGTGTTATGATCTCCTCTTGTGAGATTGTGACATGCACATCAGACACACCGCAGTTTCAACAATTTTCTTTTAATTATCAAAGTACTTTTGATAATATTTCTATTCCAAAATTTTTAAATTTTTCTTTTGCAATAGAAATGGCAGAAATATAAAAATGGAACAGTTAACTAAAATTTTTCTCTTACCTCCTTAAATTATATTAAGTACTTTCGAAAAGTTTATATTTATCCATTTTTAATTACAAATAAAAATTTGAAATAGTTTTATTATTTCAAACAAACAAGTTAAAGCTAATTTAGAGGAAGTTATTTCGAAAATGCGGCATTTAACTCCTGTCAAACAATTTCAATAAGGATAAGAAAAAATCAAAGGTACTTTGGAGGAAGATCATCTTTAAAAAAAATTCTTCCTTTAAGCCCTACATCAACCTTTTGTGGCTACATGGGGCAAAAATTTCAAAAAGTAAGAACCAAAGGCCTTGGATTCAACTGAAAATGAGAGTGTGTAACTATAATATATAACTAGTTTATAGCTAAACCCATCTAGTAATATTTATAACTGCAAGAGATCAATTCCTTTTTGATTTTCCATTTAGTGAATTTAGGAACAAAGTAAAAATTTTAATTTTTATTTATCAAAATTGTGAAGAATGGAGCAATCCTCTTATTGATGCCGAATCCTTTATTAATTTTAGTATATGTTAGTTTATTCTATTTTCTAATCATTTTTCTGTTAAGATTTACTATAGAGTCTTTTTATACCAGGAATCATATGATTTAAGTCTAGGATTTAGTAGAGACTTTTAATATGAGTTTTTTTTGGATTTTGCCCATTATAAGCTAGAGGGAAATAGGATGAAAGGAGGATGGAAATTCAAGTGGCTTGGGAAGTTTAGGTATAATTTTTATTACAGACAATTTTCAAGTATCTGGAAAATAGATTTATGGGAGCGTCGCATTATAAATATAGGTGAGAAACTGCTTTACCAAGGAGCTGTTCTAGGATATGAGATATGATGATATCTTTATGTCATAATAAATGATATTTATTATTTTTGATGGATGAGAGACGAAAGGTAGAAGGGACGTATGGAATGGATTGGTTAACTCTGATTTAACATGTTAAAGATTGGTTGGATTAAGGATATTAAGATGGATAAAGTTTTGAAAATGAATACGTCAAAAATCAGTAAAGGAGAAGAGGATTTGGAAATAGGATTTGAATGCATGCAGAAGCAGAACCGGGAAAATCCTTTGGTGACTTTTCCTTAGGTCATACAAGAGAATAATTGATTGTGTATTTGGAAAGATGGGTATTTGGAATGTAATGAATATTTCTAAGATAGGAGGATTCATAGGTGCAGGGACGTACCTAGCGGGGGGCGGGATTGGGGAGCTGCCCCCTCTTGAATTGAAAAACATTATTATTATTATATAAAATATTTTTTTCAAGCAAATACTGGTTTTAATAAAGTAATAAAGCACTGTGACAATTATGTATAATTTTCTTAAAATTTTGTTAACATTCTCCTTATCCGTGCTAAAATGTCACCACCTGATTGACCATGGCTTGCCCCCCTCCCCATTGTTTACAGCCTATTGCATAGGAGAAAGGATGGAATAACTATCGGAAATTTATTTTTATGAAACGAGGCAATAGGCAATATTTTTCTAATATCAAGAAATAAACTTGTTATTAATAAAAACGATTTTTGGTATAAAAAGTAACATCTAATTGGTGGAACAATTTTTTAATCCATCATCCATGTGCTTTCCTTGTATGAGAAGATCTGCACAGGGTTGAATCACTAATCTCCAGAAGCCATCAAGTGCTAAACTGCGAAAAGGATTAAGTTTTAATAATAAAATACGGAACTTGAGTATAGGAAAATATGTGAAGATGGTTGGAAAACGAGCTGTGGAATAGGCTTGAAATTAGTATAATTAAGTAGCGAAATGGAGTTGAGTAGGATACTTTAGTTGTGAAGATAAGTTGAGTTGGACTGGTAGGGTTGTAGGAGAGGCCTCTTGGCTTACCCTCATCCACTTGAAGCAGTTATCCGCTGGTGTAATGACTCCCCAAGAGGTAGTTAGTTCAATACCTCCTCTTCCCTATCTCAAGTAGAAGGGGAAAATTACATCTTATTAGGACTGGAAATTTTCAATTCTACATACAACAGTTGCTGAAAGAAAAAAGCATTGAGTGGAATATATAATTGAGGAGTTATAACCACAGCCCGGATTTGTATACGGTGAAAACCCGCAGAATACGTCATGTAATATGCAATAAAAAAAACCGGATGCGGTCAAAAAGCAAAAAAGTATTTAATAATGTTGAAACAAGATAAAAATTATTAAATAATGAAAATGTCAAAAATTAAAAAAGAAAATACAAATAAGTATAAATAGAAAACAAGTATATTCTATTCTATTCTATGTCTATTATTTATTATTATTCACATCTTTTTTATTTCCGTTGTATAAAAATAAGCATAAATAGAAATAAAAACCTGTTCTATCCTGTCTAATATTTATTATTATTATTTTCTCTTTGTTCTTTGTATTGCGGATTTAGTATCTGAGGTGGCAAACGAGAATCCAACCACTTGTATATTATTCTTTTTTTTTTTTTCAAATATTTAAAGCATCTCAAATGGTTCAGAACTCAAACTCAGTATATAAATTATATAAACATTACGATTATTAGTTCTACTCCAGTAAAACGAAAAAAAAAACGCTAAACAATTATAAATATATTATATCTATTGTCTTGTTTTAATACTTTATCTATTTTAGGGGTTTGAAAAAAAAAATTAAAAATTTTCAGACAGTACCTATGTAATGTACAGTACATCAGTAATTTCAAACCATCCGTGCCTGCCACTAATTATTATATCGCTTTTTAGATACATAAAGATAAGTATAAAAAGAGAAAAAGTATTCTATTCTATGTCTAATATTTTTTGCTATCGTATCCCTTTTTTATTTAAGATATATATAAGTAGAAAAAAAATCTATTCTATATCTAATATTTATTATTATTATTCTATTCCTTTTTTATTTATACTTATCTTTGTACATCTTATTTTCATTTCCTTTAATTTACTTTGCTCAGTTTTATATAATTTTTCATATATTTAATTTTATAATAAATATATGTAGGAGCGGGGTAGCTCAGTAGTAAAGTATTTTGCAACTAATTTCAAGGACCTGGGTTGTAATCCGGCTGTGACAGATAATCATTTATTCGGTCACTGAAACCGTAAATCAACCCTGTGGGTTCAGAAGCCCTCCAAACTCACAAAGTGGGTACTCTTAATTAGAGGAAATCTGGCGGTCAAACGTGATTCTGACTAAATCACCCCTTTGGACAACCGTTGGTCTAGTACTTAACAGTACTTCCATACAAGGTACTGTACCCCTGACCCTTCATGGGTTGTAGCAGTAATAAAGTATAAATATAAATATTTATATTTTGTATATTACATCTTTATTTTTCCTCATTCGTGTTTGAAAATGGTTGGTTCCCGAACGAGGTTCCGTAAAATAATTTTAAAATGGGTCATTCCACATCAAATCAACACAGTTTAGAATATTAATATCTCAGATTTTCTTACATTTTGCACAGATTTTGTGTAAGTGTGGTAAACTTTCTTAGATTTAGCTGAAAAGGTGGCATTCGTGGCCTTTTCTAACCACGCTCTAGTGATGTTACAATCAAGTTAAAAATAAACTATAATTATATATTAACTTTTTTTTGCTTTAATTTCTTATAGGATGTCAATAATGCTGTTTTCTAGTTACAAGCGGAAAACTTAAAACACATCCAAAATGTTGGAATTTTTTGTTAGCCGTTGTGAAGTCAGGAGTAGAACCTTGCTAAACCTGAAGTTCGTATCCTGCGTCCCCCAAAACATGTAGAATTTTTGAGAAAAAACTTATACGACCTTTGTTCTTGAATCTTTAAAGTCTATTTTTTTATAATGCACTCTAGTGGCGTCGTAATTTAGATGAAAATAGTATACGCATTATGTAGCTAATTTTGTCTATTTAAATGTTCATCTTAAAAATAATTTTTTTTATATAAACGAATGACTGAAAAAAAGTTACAATTTTTTGGTTTTAGTTCCTATTTTCGTAGTGAGGCCAAGGTGCCTACAAAAATAAAACACTTTTTGAATAATCAGAAAAAAATCTGTTTTTCTTTTTCGAAAAACATTTTGTTGACTGAACTTGGCGTCGTAATTTATACTAAATAGGAAAATAGTATACGTACCATGTAGATTATTTTGTCTACTTAAATGTCCATATTTGAAGAAATGCTTAGTTTTTAGTTTTTTTTTTTTTTTTTTTTTTTAATAATTTATTTATTGATATTTACAACTGTATACACATATATACAACAAGTAAATTTGCTGTAGGTGACATAGTGACATGATAAAAACATGTGGAGAATCTACCCATTGATAGAACTCCAAAAACATTTCTAGAGGAGAAGATCTCGAGGCCATCTTCTTTTCAGACGCCTAGGAGGATTATTAGGTAATGAAGGAGAAGCCAGGTTAGAAACAAGTGGATTTGGGTGGTTGAGAAGTTTATTATGGAAGGAACGGTATCTGGTTCTGGCCAAATCGGCAACATATGGAATATTGAGGTCCTGATGGATGACTTGATTTGTGACAAAGTAAGGAGCATTAAGGATTTTACGAAGGATTTTGGACTGTAAGGATTGGATTCTGGAGAGTTTTTAGTTATAAACGAAAAAGACGAAAAAAAAAAAGAAAAACGAAATTATGGTTTTAGCTTCTATCGTTGTTGTAAAGGTGTTTAAAAAAAATAGTAATAATAATAATAACAATAAAATAGTTTTAGATCGTTCAGAAAATAATTGTATGTTTTTCTTCTTCGGAAAACATTTTGTTGACTGGACTAGAAGAAAATGTGTCTTGCTGGTTATCAGCTTTTTGAATTAGACTCTCAGAAATTATTATAATCTTATAAAAACCTAATTTCATATTTCAAAATTAAGTTTTATTTAGTTCCTCTTGCATTATACTCAGTCTTCTTAACTATTTTTGATTTCATTTGTCAAGCAATGAACTACATTATTTATATCTGATATTTAATGTGGATAGTAACAGTGATGAGGAGACTATAGGCTGTTGAATAAAAGGTGTTAAATCACTGCTTAGTGTTTAATTGAAGTATCCTATATTTTATTGTTAATTACTTAATGTAGTGCCGAAATATGGAATCAGTTTAACTTGATTTTGTTCGGTAACATGTTATACGACAACCCTGTTGTTAACTTGTTCCTTAGTAGCTTTCCGACAATCCTAAAAATATCTCTCAAATTTGAAAACAGTGAAGAAATTTAAAAAGGTATGGTGAAGTAATTAATTTATCAAAGAAGAGTTTAAAAAAATAGCCTTATATTTGACAATCATTATACCAAAAGCGTTAGTAATGATTCTTTAGAACTTATTGTTAGTGATAAAGATAAAAAGGATCTTATGGTAATTACTGAAAAAATAACATATATTTTAGACCAAAAGTTTATAAGACCAATAAAAGGTTACTTTTTATTCGAGTGACATAAATGCATCAGCAGTCATTTGATGAATTCTTGACACTCGCGATAAATCAGAATAATAAATGCCAGTTTAATATATATAAAGAAGAATTATTATGTGATAAAATTGTTGTAGGCATTACTAATGGTCAATTTCGTAATTCTTCATTATCAGAAGATGACCTCTAGTATGATAAGACAATGATCATATGCAGAGCATCAGAATTGATAGAAAAACATTTCTCGGAAATGAAGATCATGGAACAGTTACAAATTTACCAATAAAAAGGAGAAATATTGCTCGTTCTGACCAAGGTAGAATATTAACCAATTCACTCCCAATACGTCCCAGTGGACTCTTGTCTGTAGAGTACTGTAAATGGATTGTTTCCTCGTACCATTGGGACACCTCGCCGTACCACAGGGACAAAAACCATTTTACAACCCCAAAAAATAATAATAAAAAATTATTTCCCATCATTAAGGCCTCATTAACACATATTCATCCGGTAATTTTTTGCAACACCATTCACAAAATTCTGGCATTTTTGACACTATCAGTAGAAATGATATGGAAAGGAAAAGCTTCATTTAGAACACATAGGCAAACGAGTAAACAAGTAACAATATATAATAACAGAATATGATTTTTTTTTTCCTTTTCATGAATTTTTTCACCTCTTTTATACTTAATGAATTTTTTTTTGTTAATTCGACCTTTTTTATCTCTTTCTTCCTTTTTTATCCTTTCCCCTTTCTTTTTTTTCATATTTTCTCTTTCAACACAATGTTACTTTAAAAGAATAATTGATAAAAATAGTGATAGATATAATATTATTGGCACGACAGACCGCGGAGACCCAAGGCTTCCCACGATGTACAAAGGAAATACATCACGCATTTCATGACGTGGTTTTCATAGAGTGGTTTTCATCGTCACTTCCACGCCTATTTTTATGAGTGCCACCCATTGGCTAACGGGCTTTACAAATGCCCGGGGGGAGGCTGTGATTATTGTATAATTATATGCTTGAAAAAATCCCGGATAGAGCCGGGGACTCGAACTCGCAACCTTTGGGTTGGCAGACAGGCGTGTTACAACGCTGCTACTATCACCTCGATAGATATATAAATATACATAAAAATAAATAAATAAAAAACAGATGAAATTTTGGAAAATAGTATGAAAACATCTTTGTCTATGTATATTTAATTTGTTTGCTTTCTGATGTTAAAAAAATCATCCACTAGAGAGTAGAAATAAATTACTGCAAACACAAAGTTATTATTCTCTTTTTATTAGACGAAGTAAATTATTTTTGTATCTTTAATTTTATAAATAATTCATATTTATTCAGCGAATGGCACAGTTGGAAACGTTCCAGTATGAAGAGGAATGTCGCAAAAGTCAAAGTTATCACCGCACTATCAAAGTTATCACAATCAGATAAGTTGTCTGCGCATAATTCTTTTTCGTTATCCATTTAGAAATACGAGTATTTTATTATTTTATTTTGTTGAAAATTGCGTCAGAAAATTAAGAATGATATGACTAAAATAAATATCCCAACACCCAAGCACTTAAACTTAGAATATAATTATTTTTAAATTTTTTTTTTTTTATGACGCAACTGAAGCTGAAATTAGTTCTTTATTGAAATCATCTCTGTTTGATAAAATTTAGAATTAAAAGAGCAAGAATCAGCAATTTTCTGTATTATACAAATGAATTTTCGTGATTGTTTGAGAATCGACGAATTTTCTTCATACGGACGAATATGTGTTAAGAGATTTCAAGGTTATTTTTTTTTGTTTTCTCAATTTCTTCATAATGGGTAGTGAAAGGGTTTAGTGACAGTTTCTTTTGTCGTATAAGTAAATCTAAACGTGGCTGACAGTATTGTCCAGCATTTTGGAAAAAGTGATTTTGTGGGCCACCAAATAGAATTTTACCGCGCTAGGTGAAGATACTGGACGAAGTAAGTGAAGATAATGGATATCGACATTCTCCTAGTCCTTGAGGTATAAGGGTGATAAAGTTTGATCTTTATGTTGATGACCTCAGGACACAAATGTATTGCCTGTAAAGCCACATATGAAACATTGAGATTTGTAAAAGGAGTGAAGAGAGAGAAAATGCTTTATTTGGCGATGCTGTCCTCATACATTGGGTCGCTATGCCACACAGTGTACCCATCAATCCATAATTGGACATATATACATTACAATACATTAACATTTTTCATTTTTCAAACAATAATCATCAATAAACTACAAATACATTTTTTTCTTAACAAACAATTTTTTTTTTCATATGGAATCATATATTTGTTTACCTCCTCGCACAAAGCCAAATAACAATTTACCAATTCATTCAATACATTATTTCCCCTGTTTAATACTTCATAACTCTCCTGTCCAGTGATCTACAACAACCATTTGATCAATCTAGCAAATTTACAGAAACTATCGATAGATAGCAACGCATAAATAAAACAATCACAACAGTAGAACAGCAGTTAACTTTTAAAAAAAACAATTACATAAATTTAAAAAGAACTAATACATACATTTTTAAGAAATAAGTTAGAACACAGATGAATATCATCATAACTAATGCCTATTCAGGTGATGATGTATGATCCCCAGGGAGTCCAAAATAATATTTTCCGCCAAGATCGTTATATCCCCAATGCTAGCAACTAGATCTTCCAACAAGCTCCTTGTTCTATTCGATATTGTTCCCCGAGATCCAAACCAGAGGTCTCTCACGTGTACATATCATGTGAAAGACTGTTTACTGTGTCTGGCAAACCACTGACATTTTTCAAAGATCCTTCATTCAAAATTCACCCTCGACATCTTATCCTAGAAATTCGCAACTATTCTCTTGAGTCTAGATGTGAATAATAATTCTATTAATGAAGTTGAACGCAGTATGATCTTTCTGGATAGTTTCGTTTTATTCTTCTTGTCTATCTACAGTCCAAGTGCTGTGAAGGCTAAACCAGACTAAGGGGAGTGTGTTCTGGCCCATGCCTCCATTTCATTGATAATAGTTTTTGTTTGCCAGATGAAAGGTAAGAGTCTTTGGACGGTTGGTCATAAAACTAGAGGCGAAGAACTATTTCCGCCCCTTTCAAAGGCGCTCTTTGTACCTCGATGGTCGTTATATCTATGCGACAGCCTTCAACTGAAAAGAGTTCATCCTTCGGCTTTTCGCAACTATGTCTTCACCAATCATTTATTATATCATTTCAAATACAATGATTATTATGTGACGGATAAAGAATTGTTATGTGTATCACTTAAATCACTAAATTATCACGAAGTCTGAATAGAACCTTTGAAAACTACTATGCACTGGCCATAAATTCAGATAATAAAAATAAAATAAAATTAGTAATTTCCATAACAACATGAAGGACAACGTAGACAGAAATAAAAATGCGAAAGTGGCATATAAAATCAGCAGTCTTAACTGCCAGTTTTTAATTTTTCTTTTCTCCGATCAATATTTTGTTATTTACTCTCATATCTTAAAACAAATAACATGCTATTTTTCAGTATGAAATTTTCTGTTAATTGGTGCTATAGAACATTTTAAAAAAATTTAAGATGGTGGCAAAAAAATTTTGCTTTCAATTTTTTTTTTTTCCTAGAAAGTCATCAAGGTGCCAACAACAAACAAAATAATATGACACATATTTTTGTCCGTATATACCCCCTACTATAAAAATGACAAATGTTTAAGGGAAAAACATCATTTAATTTAGATTTTATGCAAATTATACCCTTTATTGTACAAATAAATAATAACAATAAACGTTCGTTGAGATTGTGCTATGATTTAAAATATATATGTTTTATTGAAACAATTTGAAATGGATCTTTAAGACTAATAGCGGGTTACAAGACAATTATCGAATATACAACGAGGAAAAGAACATGTGCTTTATTATTTAAATAAAGTAGATAATAATTATAATTTTATTACAGTCAAAAGTATTTGTACACTGGTTTTAAATCGAATTAAATAAAAACAATGTAATTATATTATGAATAAATTATTTATTGTTTATCAATAAACATGAGCCAAAGTACAGTTACACGTTATTATTTTTTATATTGAATTTGCTATATTTCTTAATTAAATTTATGGTAAAATATTCATCAATATTTAGTAATATCTCACTCGTCGAAAACAGTACTTCTTAAAATATAGAAATTAGAAACATAGCGTTTTCTGACTTCATCCGTAAACTATTTTTTTACAGTTGTTCTATAGGATAAATATTCAGTGACTGTAGGGGTTAGATTCTTAGTTCATGGCGTATTCTCGGAGCCATTGTCCAGAAAAATTTACTTTTCTCTTTTTCCTAATTTGTTAACACTAATTGAAAGATTTATTTATAACATGTAAACAAGTCCAAAGTATAACAAAAATCCAAGAGATCTCACTCCACCAGTATTCATAGGACTCCAGACCAAGAGTGACATGCCTCAACGCTTAACAGTGGAGGTTGCGTTCTTTGTTTCCATTTCAAACTACAGTCCTTTCGGTTGCGGGCATTATTTTTCAAATAGGCCCAGTTCTCGTATTTAAAAAATAAGTTAAAGGTTGGAGAAAAAGGAATACAGCAATGGAAACGAGAAATACAGCCCTCACTTTTAAACTTAGAGGTAAGTAACTCTTGGTCCGAAGTTGAGAGCTGCTGGAATAGGATCTCTCGAATTTATAAATAGTGTAATGCAACACGTAAAATATGTTGAATTTTTAAAAAAAACTTTAAATTAGTCTTGAAAATTTCCGAAAAGAAAAAATTACATTTTTCAGCAGGAAAGAACTAACATACAACAATACAACTCAACAACGAATTGAAATGAATGGTATTCCCCTGTAGTCACCGGATATTGATCTTGTAGAACAACTGTACAAATATCTGAAGGATTAAGTCAGAAAACGCTGTTTCTTCCCTTTATTACTGGGGAGTAGAACAAATTCCATCGCGTCTTTGACGTGAAAAATCTGTACCAAGAGTCAAAGGTGGCTCTAGTAAATATTATTAAATGGAATTAAAAATATCCATATAGTATCAACATACTTGTTTTCTTATAACTCCTACGTTTCGGCCATTCTAAAGGATATTATAATATCATAGCTATCAATGTCATTAAAAATTTGTAGCCTATTCTACCTTTGTCAAAATATCAATCCTAAATTGACATTTTTTAGTGATATTGTTAGTTATGAAGTTATAAATAAGAATTCCTTAAGAATGTCCAGGATGGCCGAAACGTAGGCGTTATAAGAAAATGAAAATGTTGCGACTAAATGAACATTTTTTATAATAATTGATAAACAAACCAGTCTTAAACAAAAAATTAATAAATATTTTACTGTATTACTTCGATTACATTTAGTACTTGTATAAATTGAATTCGGTAACATAGTTAAGAAAAAAAATAAATGGGCCACCCATAGCTCAGTGATTAAGACATAGTGTTACCAATTTGATGTCTATTGGCGGTGCCGGTTCGAATCCGGCCTGGGACGTTGACTTTTTTCATTGAGTGGCGGCCCCACAAAATGAAGAACTTTGTTGACCCCCAACCATGGTTAGGCAGTATAGGACTCCAATGGGAGTCTTGGCCGAAAAAAAAAAAAAAATGTAAAAATACGTTTAAATCACGTTTTCGGTTGATCGTGTTGAATAATTCATTTTAATCCAATCATGTATGGTTTACATATCAAAATACTTTTTATTTAGTTAGATTTAAAACAGATGTATGAATACCTTTCACTCTGACTATATTGTTATTGTGAATTAATAAAATATTTAAATGATTAATATTCGTAACTTCAGATATTGTAAATGGACTAAAACCTATTTTATATTAAAATATTTGTTGCAAACTTACAGTCTTAATATAGTTATATTGTGCAAGCATTTATGAAACGTTTATTGTAAATAACATTTATTCTTCGAAGAAATAATACTAAACATATTATTAATTTTTTTAAAATAAAAATTTCCTAAAATTAAAAAACTTAGAATAAACTTACAATGTTTTAATACATATATTTATTTTATTTTTGGATGTTTCGGAGATATTGTTCCCCGCTCTTCAGCATAATATATATTAATGTTTTTGACCTATAAGCGATTATTATTTTTGAAAAGTAGATTTTATTTAATGAAACAAATAAAAAGATATTTTATTAATATAATAATTATAAACATTGATTAGCACAGTGCTACGTCAACCTAAATAATGAAAGTGCATTGAGTTAATAAGGAATGCGTTCTAAAATATATTGAAACATTGATGAGGGAGATAGTATTAGTACAGTTTTCTCGTGTCTGACAGTGTAATTTTAGAGGAAAAAAACTATGAACTTATTGGATGCCAGTAGTACTTTGGAGGCTTTTGTGATCGAGGGGTTTGAGGCGTCATGGAATGAATACTCGACCTCCCCCATATGTCAGAAATGACCAGGTAGGGGAATATAAAGTTTTAGTCCTTTAATATCAAACCTATAATTTATAGAAAACAAATTCATATTATTTCATACCCATCTGCTAGGAAGATCCATCGAGCTCTTGTAGCTGCGATCTTTCTTGCTTCTTGCTATGACTAATCGCCTGCCCCAGGTGCTCTTCTGTTAGTCTGTTCCATGACTATTATTCTGTATTATTGCGAGTTTTACTATAAAACTTGTGTTTCGAAGGCATTGCCTGATTTTCTTTAAATGTATCCTATCTACTCCCATTTCTTCTTTCTTATTTCCAGAAGGATTCGGATGAAGCTTGTTAGCTGCTCTGAAGTCCTCAAGAGCTAATAATTATTAGCTCTACAACCTGCAGATCTCCAGGACTCTTCGCAATCAGCTGTTGATGAAGGATTCGCTCGGTGATGGTTTCGGCAACCTTATAGTTCTATACCAGAGAAACCAAAAAATTAAACTAGTTAAGACAACTGACCCATTTGGACAATTTTCCAGGTTGATTCATTTGGAGAATTTTTTTTTTCTTTTGTGACCATTGTTTATATTATTATTTCTCTACATTTTATTGAATTCCAATGTTAATGCAACCTTATAAGAGCCAAATATTAGTTTCAAATAAAGAAAAACTATTCAATCGTTTTACTACATCCTTCCCGGGAACGTTTAGCAAAAAGCCCCATCACAATTGGATGAAATACGAACGAACAAATATAATTTTTTTATATTAGAGTATTGTCGTAATTTTAAATTGAAATACTTGTTCCAGTTGATCCTGGACTGAACACTGAACAGATCAGGTTTATTCTCAGCATAAAGCTATGACAAATAATGAATAGTTTAAAAAATGAAATATAAACATGGGATATTAATTATCGAATTGAGGAGAAGTAAGAAATGATTATAGTCCCGCCTCACGCTCGCCTAGCGCTAACAGATGTTGGACACAGCCGGCCCGGAAGTTTATCTCAGTTTATCGGCAACTCTCCTTTCATCTGACATTCTTCCCCATCCACTATCCCAAAGACCCCATTTAAAGCCACCGTATTCCCTTATTACCAGAGTCCTCCGCTTTGTAGCAATTTTTTTTACAAACGTGAACCATAATCCACAACAGTTAACGTTGATATGCTATATTCAATAGTGATCTTAACGCTTCCTTCTGGCACCCAAGGAGACTTTACTGAGAGTCAATGCTTATCGTTTACGCTGATATTTTTTATAAATGGATAAGATTTTATCTGGTTTCGGGGCAAGTCTGATTATAATGGAGTTATTTTTTATAGAAAAAGTAAAAAAAAATTACAATAATACAAGATCCGTAGTGAAATTAGGTGTTTTATTTTAAGAAAAAGTTTCCATCAACCTAAATTCCATTCAATTTGCATTTTCAGCCAACTCAAAGCAGGGACGTTTCAGACAAAATTCAAAATCAACCAAATCAAAATTTTTTTTTTCAAAATATAAATCATCTGAAAACAGCAAGATAAATGGAAAAAAAGTTTTGGAATTATGTCAACTGAAGTGGTATTCCTGCTTAAAATCAACAATTTTTTATGCATTTAGGGGTTGTTCAGTTTCATGGATGCTTGAAACAAACCATCTTCAAAACCTTTTTTTTTTCAAAGGTATTTGCTTCGTCTCGGCTCGTAAACTATATAAATAGTTAATCAAATTTTCATAATTAGTACTAAATAAACATGTAATGCTGCATACATTAAAAAAAATTTCATTTAATTTTTATTATTCGAAGGTAATTATGTAATTGTTAGATTTTTATTCTATATCGCGTATTAACTAGCCTTCCTACTTCAATTCTTTATTTTATTAATTTCACATTAATATAATAACCTTGTCGACGTTTCGGACGATCAGTCCATCTTCAGAAGCCATTTTCTCAATACCACCCATGGTTAATTAAAGTCATCGTTGTTCAATTTCCAAAAAAAATATTGTCATTTATTTTTTTTAAAAAACCTTTAACACTGTACAATGTTCCCATTGCATTTTTCATTATTTACTCTTTGTAATTGAATAAAAATGACCTATACAAACGATGTAATTGAAGAATTGGCTACTGAAGATAGGTGGACCGTCCAAAACGTCGACAAGGTTTTTTTATTGGTGTAAAAATAATAAAATTACGTGTTGAAGTAAGAAGGCTAGTTAACCCCGAGATAGAAAGAAGCACAATTAAAATTCGTGTTTTAATGTATGTATATATGTATTCAGATATATATAAAGAGAAGCGCGGGGATAGGAGGGAACACAATAAGCCAACGGCGGTAAGAAAGTAATTTTTCTTGAATTTTCCCC
>NW_027104734.1:954770-956110 GCF_000696795.3 Halyomorpha halys
TATGTATAATATATGAGCCTGCATATGTATTAATAATAAGTATGATAAGTCATTCATATTTTATAAACTACAGAAGTTTATAGCAATTTAACATACTAGATCTGATACTATGAGTGATTTGAAAAATTTATTTTTCTTTATCTAATTTATTTTCTTTATCCGATTTCGTATCTTTATCTAATTTATTTTTCTTTATCTGATTTTTTTAATTTATCTAATTTATTTTTCTTTATCCGATTTTTTTGATTTATCTAATTTATTTTTCTTTATCCGATCTCGTTTGTTTATCTAATTTATTTTTCTTTATCCAACTTATTTTTATAATAATAAAGTAGAGAAATATGGGGAAGTCATAAGCTAAAAATGAAAACAAAATAAAAATATTATTCGTTATTAATATTACTAATCAAACATCCGTTAGTGCTTTGTTTTCATCTCACCTATTTGAATAACAAATTACATAGAGATTAAAATTTAACTTTTCGAAATCACAAAATATTTACATGCTTCCTTAAACAAAACGCTAGTGTAATGAGGTGTTATCGCTACAACTATATACACATTGCGCATTTTTTGCATGCCATTATCGCATGAGTTAACGTATGTCCACACTGTGCGTTAATCGCATGCGCTAAACTACATCAGCACTACATTTGTCACATGTGTTTGCTACATAAGAAGAACGCAAAGTGAGGTATAGCGTTCGAAGCACTACTACCAAGGTCAATAGAGAGATAATGCAGTAGTGATCAAAAGTTGCATAAGCTGATCAAGTATTAGCTTATGCAACTGTAGAATGCATTGAATCTCATTGTAACACGTAAGACTTAAATGCTGTTTTATTGTATTTTTTTGCTTGAGTGATGTATATTACTGTAACAATTATCCCCTCTCCCTTTTTTTATTATTATTTGTGGAATAATACAGTACACCATAATTAAGGACAATAAGTAATAGTGGTATATCTAACCATCCATTCTATATATACTGAAAAAAAAATGTAAAATCAAATATTTAGATAAAATGAAAAATCTAGTATGGTGTGCGCATCACACAAATTTCACTTACCACTTTACATACGTTCCCGAATTTTGTGTATATTAGTTGCAAGTTTTTTTTTATTTTTATTTATTTATTTATTTTTTGTAATTTTCGAGAAAAGAATCTAAAGACAGATAAGAGGAAAATTATGAAAAAAAAATATCATAGGATGATAGTCTGAGTGGCGGTCAATAATTGCACAAAATAGTAAAGATTAACTTTACTTATGGTATGATATATTACTTATAGTAAAGATTAACTTTACTTATGGTATGATATATTACTTATAGTAAAGATTA
>NW_027104734.1:956175-962063 GCF_000696795.3 Halyomorpha halys
AGTAAAGATTAACTTTACTTATGGTATGATATATTACTTATAGTAAAGATTAACTTTACTTATGGTATGATATATTACTTATAGTAAAGATTAACGTTTTGCCTAACTTTGTAGGGCTTAATAATAAGGGCTTAGTTCAAAAAATTTCAGAATGAAAAGTTAGTAACCAATAAATAGTTAATCTTTACTATTTTTTACCTTTTTTGACCGCAACCCGGATTATCTTAGTACAATCTATTACATAGGTTTAACTAGTAACCTTCAAAATTTTTTTTTTTTTTTTAATAAAAATTCGGGTTCTTGGATTTCTTGAGATGGGACTAACTAATATTTTGTTCCAGCCAAGAATACTACAGTTCATCAAAAGACAAATTATAACGAAACCGTAATACGATCTGATCGGGAGAGATCGAGTGATCTCGGCCTTTTAATTTTTTTTTAAAATATTTATTTGTTGCTATTTACAACTGTACATTATAATACATTTAGTAAATCTGATCTAAGTTAAATTGTAGTGTTACAGGCGTGTAGAGAAACTACCCATTGGTAGCACTCTAATGACATTTTACATTAGCTGGTTTCGTGGCCATTTTCTTTTCAGGCGCCTCGGAGGATTGTCAGGAATGGAAGAGGATGCAAGATTAGAAACTAGGGGGTTTGAGTGGTTAGAGAGTTTATAATGGAAGGAGTGATATCTGGTTCGGGCTAGTTCGGTTACATAGGGAACACTAAGGTCACTTTTTAATTTGAATAGGATATTTCTACTTTTCCTTTTTTCATCTTTATTTATTCATAAAATTCTTTAATATTTTGAATTTAATTATATTTTTGCAGCTATATTACCTATTTTGAACATTGCAAGCAAGGCATCATCTATGGTGTAATAATTTTGCGTATATTAAAAAAAAAAAAATTCATACCTATTTTTATTCTAATACAAACAGGTATGTATAAACAAAACGCAGGTGAAACCGCGGGACACAGCTTGTGAAAAATAGGCACTGATAGTTATCTTGACTGATAAAGATGATAGTTGCATTTAATAAACTGTGTCATTGGATTCATCAAACATCAAAAAGACTATCTTACTACAATCTAAATATTAAATATTAATTAGTAACTTTCTAATTTTTGTCTTTATTCTGTTATTGTAAAAATTCGTGTTTTAGGATTTCTTCAGGTGGGACTAACGAATATAAATTTTGACCCAACCAAGAATACTACAGTTTACCAAAAGATAACGAAACCTTAATACAATCAGAGGAGATCGGGTGATCTCGGTTTTTCTGATTTGAATCGGATATTTCTTTTTTCGTCTTTATTTATTCATAAAATTCTTTAATATTTTGTATTTACCTATTATTTAGGTTGGTCGACAAGTTTTAGAAAATTAATCGACTCGTGTTGAAGTTATCGCTATTTTTGTGATTTTTGGTTTGAAAAAATCCAAAGAAAATCATGAAATTCTGTTGCTATAAACATTCGTATTTTATGGTTTCCCGAGGTGGGAGTAACGGATATAAATTTTGTTTCTGCCAAGAATACAGTTAAACAAAAGATGAAGAAACCGTAATGCAAACGAGAAAGATCGGGTGGTCTCGTTAATTAGATAAGTAGATAAAATCTCTCTCTTAAAAAAAAAAAATTGTCGAAAACTGACCATTACTTTTAAAAGTATACCCATGTTTTCAACGGAAATGGGACAGGTTCCCATGGAAGCCCGTTTAATTTTCTTTTAGTTTTTGGAATGGTTCGAAAACTGTACATCTTATAGTAAGCTATTTTCCTCATAATATCAAAGATTCAGTTAGCAATTTTTTTTATTGTCCTTCGCACCCTAATCTGTTAGAAAAGTCGTGTGAGTGAACACTCCAAATATTTTGTATTTATAGAATAAATAATTAATGCAAACAATAAACCATTGTGTAGTGATTTGCAATGCTTTTTCGTAACTAAATAATTATTTGAATAAGTCGTCTTGTTGATTTTTATTAATGAATAACTCCATACAAATCAGTGTAATCTTCAAAATTTTATTTAAATATCTGCTGAGAAAAAAAAATTAATATTGAATATACTTTGTTGTTGATGACTAGTTAATATTATCATAGTTAGGGCACTTATAGTAATAATAATAATAGCTACTCCTTCTTTACAACTTCTTTCATAATTACAATAGTAATAATGTTGAGAGAGGCCCAACAAGCTTTTGGGTACATCCAGAATTGACCTAAAATTTTCGAAGGTTTAACAAAAATGATATCGTAGGTGATAGAACCAGGTCACCGACTCAGACATTGCAAGAAAAAATAATGATCATCGTAATAATGATTGTACTTTTGGTTCTACTGTGAAATTATTAAGTAGAATCAGGTATATGTAATTTTTTAATAATTAAAATTTGCAAAACGTGAATAGATAATGACGTAATAACATAGGTCTACAGGTTTTCTATGTGTAATCAACTCTTATTACTTTCACTTACCGATATATGGAATATATAGTAAGGGAAGTATTACGATCGTGCTAAATTTCGAATACTAGCTTTCGACTTGTCTTTGGGATATGACAGCTACTATTATAAAATATCGATAAAATCGACCTGCCACAGTGATATTTTCTAAAATCGATTTTTCAATTTTCTCGAAAAAGACTCGAATGATTTTGATTAAAATCTCCATGTCAAATTTAATATCAGCTATTTATAATATAAATAGGTCTTTTCCACACTGGAATAGTCGGACAGAGCTTAAATAACGAATTTTTAAAAAATCTTCCCGTAAAATATCTTTAATTTTATTATTAATACACAATTTTGATCCAAATATATTCTCAATACTCTCAACTTTTATTTTCAGAAATTCTCCAACGTTTCGGCCCTCAGGCCATTTTCAAGGAGACAACTTATAATTTTTTTTATATTAATTACATCATTTCCTTAAAAATATACTAATATTTTTTACTATACCTTAAATATTGGTGTCATATTCTTTAAAATATTTTCTGCGGGCTAATTGCCCATGTCATATCTTTAAAATAAATGAGTCTCTTATTTTATGTGAAAATAATGTAATAAGAGACAATTATTCAAGTGAAAAGGTTTGGAATTTAAAATATAAAAATTTATGTAAGTAAATAATCAATTTTAAAACATTGTTTGAAACTGCTAAGATATTATTTTAATATTTAATTTATTTCAAAGATATGACATGGGCAATTGGTCTACAGAAATTTTTTTAAAGAATATGACATCAATATATATATATAAGTTATAGTCAAAAATATTAATATGTTGTTAAGAAAATATTGTAATTAATATAAAAACAAAAAATTTTATAAGTTGTCTCCTCGAAAATGGCCTGAGGGCAGAAACGTTGGAAAATTTCTGAAAATAAATGTTGAGAGTATATTTGTATCAAAATTGTGTGTTAATAATAAAATAAACCACTCTCATTGTAAGCAATAAGTAAATACAAAAAATTAAAGAATTATCATTAATTAATAAAGACGAAAAACTGAAAAATAGAAATGTCCGATTCAAATCAGAAAATCCGAGATTACCCGATCTCTCCTGATTGTTTTATGGTTTCGTTATATTTTGATAAACTATTGTTGGAAGAAACAAAATTTATATTCGTTAGTCCCACCTGAAGAAATCCTAAAATTCGAATTTTTATAATAACAGAATAAAAACAAAAATTAGAAGGTTACTAATTAATATTTAATAGTTATATTATAGTAAGATAGTCTGGGTGACGATCAATAAAGGTACAGAATAGTGAAGATTTACTATTTATTGTTACTATATTACTATGTTACTATACTATATTACTAACGTTTCATTCTGAAACTTCCAAACTGAGCCCTGATGAAGTCCTTCAAAGTAAGGCGAAACGTTGGTTACCAACAAATAGTAATCTTTACTATTTTGTGACTTAATTGACCGCCACCCAGACTAAATTTCTACAATAAAAAAAATTTTAAGATTCGAATGGAATAAATCAGCAATATGAAGTCCGATTGTTTTGCCATGTATTCCAGTATATTACCATATTTTGGGTATGTGAGCTTATCAGTGATGGGCCTTCGTTACTGTTGTGTATATAAGCCAGAGATAAGTAAAATGGATTCGTTCCCGAAATGTCTTCTAGGGAGATAAAAACATTCGCTTATCTCAACGTTTCTTGTCTCAATGAAGATAAAAATCATATAAATGACAAACAAATATTTTATTAATATATTATACGTCCTACAGATAACAATAAATTAAGATATCTACAATTTGATGAAGTAATAAATATAACCTCTAAATTAAACAAACATTCGTAATTGTATTAAAGGGCTGGTTTCTGATTAGTTAACGTCAATTGAAAAAGATTTTATCAAGTTTTTAAATTTTTCAGTTGCGAACCCATTATTAAGATTAACGATCATTTGAATGATTTGTACCACTTAATTAACGATGTCAATAGGTCATAGGAAACCGCAGAAATAATTATTCACATTTATAGAAAATAAATTTGACTTCAGAGGTTAATAATTTACAAAATAATAAATTTTAAAAAATGAGGCATAAATCTAAAATGAAGTAATGGACTAGACGTTTTTTTATTATGATACATATTACGATTTGTGACATCTTCCATCTATTGTACTGGCTAAAAATAACCCATTTGCCTCATACAAGCCACGAAAAAAATACAAGCCACGAAAAAAAAAAGATCTACAATTTGATGAAGTAATAAATATAACCTCTAAATTAAACAAACATTCGTAATTGTATTAAAGGGCTGGTTTCTGATTAATTAACGTCAATTGAAAAAGATTTTATCAAGTTTTTACCCCATTATTAAGATTAACGATCATTTGAATGATTTGTACCACTTAATTAACGATGTCAATAGGTCATAGGAAACCGCAGAAATAATTATTCACATTTATAGAAAATAAATTTGACTTCAGAGGTTAATAATTTACAAAATAATAAATTTTAAAAAATGAGGCATAAATCTAAAATGAAGTAATGGACTAGACGTTTTTTTATTATGATACATATTACGATTTGTGACATCTTCCATCTATTGTACTGGCTAAAAATAACCCATTTGCCTCATACAAGCCACGAAAAAAAAAAGATCTACAATTTGATGAAGTAATAAATATAACCTCTAAATTAAACAAACATTCGTAATTGTATTAAAGGGCTGGTTTCTGATTAATTAACGTCAATTGAAAAAGATTTTATCAAGTTTTTACCCCATTATTAAGATTAACGATCATTTGAATGATTTGTACCACTTAATTAACGATGTCAATAGGTCATAGGAAACCGCAGAAATAATTATTCACATTTATAGAAAATAAATTTGACTTCAGAGGTTAATAATTTACAAAATAATAAATTTTAAAAAATGAGGCATAAATCTAAAATGAAGTAATGGACTAGACGTTTTTTTATTATGATACATATTACGATTTGTGACATCTTCCATCTATTGTACTGGCTAAAAATAACCCATTTGCCTCATACAAGCCACGAAAAAAAAAAGATTTAAAATTCTTGTTAATTAGGGGAATCCCAAGCAAAAAATATGCATTGCCACTCAATAATTATACAAAAGAATAATAATAATAAAATAAAAAAAAGGGACGTATAAATATAAACTGAAGCAATGCATTAGAGGTTCTTTATTATGATACATATTACGATTTGTGACATCTTTCATCTAATGTACTAACTGAAAATAACCCATTTCCTAAAACAAGCCAAAAAAATAAAAAATAAAATAAATAAAAAAATATTTAAAATGTTTGATATTTAGGGGAGTCCCAAGCAACATTAGTTGGTTCAGTGCAACTGAATAATATTAAAAAATAATAGTAATAAC
>NW_027104734.1:966031-979725 GCF_000696795.3 Halyomorpha halys
TTAAAATGTTTGATATTTAGGGGAGTCCCAAGCAACATTAGTTGGTTCAGTGCAACTGAATAATATTAAAAAATAATAGTAATAACAAATAAAAAGATTGAGTCATAAATCTAAAATGAACGACTGGACCAGTGGTTTTTTTATTATGAGACATATTACGATTTGTGACATCTTCCATCAATTTTACTGACTAAAAATAACCCATTCGCTTTATAAATGCCAATAAAAATTCTTGTTATTGAGGGGAATCCCAAGCAGCATTATTTAGTTTATTGCAACTGAATCATTTTACAAAATAAATAAAAGTGAGGTATAAATCTAAAATGAAGCAATGCACTAGAGGTTTTTTATTATGATACATATTACGATTTGTGACATCTTCCATCAATTTTACTGATTAAAAATAACCCATTTGCTGTATACATGCCAAAAAAAAAATTCTTGTTATTTAGGAGAATGTCAAGCAGGATTATTTAGTTTATTGCAACTGAATAATTTTACAAAATAAAAAAAGTGAGGTATAAATCTAAAATGAAGCAATGCACTAGAGGTTTTTTATTATGATACATATTACGATTTGTGACATCTTTTATCTATTGTACTAACAAAAAATAACCCCTTTTCTAAAACAAGCTTCTCCCCCCCCCCAAAAAAAAATAAATATTTAAAATGTTTGATATTTAGGGGAATCAGCAGCATTATTTGGTTTAGTGCACTGAATAATATTAAAAAATAATAGTAATAACAAATAAAAAAATTGAGGCATAAATCTAAAATGAACGATTGGACTACAGGTTTTTTATAATGAGAGATATTACGATTCGTGACATCTTTTATCTATTGTACTAACTAAAAATAACCTATTTTCTAAAACAAGCTCAAAAAATAAAATAAATAAAAAAATATTTAAAATGCTTGATAGTTAGGAGAATCCCAAGCAGCATTATTCGGTTCAGTGCAACCCAATAATTTTACATATTACGATTTGTAACAACTTCCATCAATTGTACCGACTAAAAATAACCCATTTGCTTTATACAAGCCAAAACAAAACGCTTGTTATTCAGGAGAATCCCAAGCAGCATTATTTGGTTCAGTGCATCAACCGAAAGGAAATTAATATAAAATGCAAAGTTATTTTAATCTTATTAGTTCCTGTAGAAGTTATCAATACTTCTGAACTGTATTTTTTTACAAATAATTAACTGTAATACTAATGAGATTATTGATTAGGATCCCACTTATCAAGATCTGATATTAAAAATTAGGAATGGATGGATCAAAGTCCCGGATATAGTCCCTATAATTGGAGAGACACTATAAGGAGACATTAGACGGAACCAAAATAGTCTATATTGTAAACATTACCGCGTTTCGGGACTGAATTCCCCATTATGCGGGACAGGACTGAATTCCGTCAAGTGTGAAACAATTAAAAAACCGAGACAGAGTTACCTTGATTCTTGTTTGCTGAATATGACTTCTAATTTTTTTTAAAGATAATTGTTCTTATCTAGTTTAGTTTCAAGGTCGTACGTACATTTTTGTTAAAATAACATATTTCTATTTCTTTTTCTTTTTTTGTCGACAATGGAATGGAATTGCTTTTATTATTGTTTTGTATATTTCATGTTAATTATTTGTCAAAATTTTATTTTTTAATTTCAAAAATAATAATATGCAACATCTTTTTACTGAGGGTCATATTGATGGCTTACTTTACGGAAGTGCTAAGTACATTTCCACTAGCTTTAAAAAATATTGAAGGTTCTCTCATCAAGGAAAATTAGAACTTTCAATTAATTTTCCTAAATGGTTTACTCAACACTGGGTCTAAGTAAATTTTATTTAGATTTATGAAAAATACAATTAAAGGTTCTTTTATTCAGGAAAATTAATTGAAAAGTTGTAATTTTTCTAAAAGAGAGAACCTTAAATTAATGTGAAGTAAGTCATCGATATATTCTTCAATGAAGCAATTTCTAGGGGGCAAAAACACTTAAAAGTTAATAAGTATCATATTCATAACCTTTAGAATCATCCATTAGACATTGCCAATATTATTTTAAAACATTTGTTTATAAGCCATTTTGCTAAATTACAACCTGTTTCAGCAAATCTTTAATTATAAAAAAATATTATCATAATTATGACAATATACAATAATAAAAAAAATAAAATAAATCTGTACTGCTACAAGCCACGATTGGCCAGGAGTGTAGTACTTCGTTTGGAAGTACTGTTACTTGACCAAAGGTTGTGCAAGGAGGTGATTTGGTCAGATTAACGCTCAACCGCCAGATTTTTCCCTAATTATGTGTACCCAGTTTATGAGGCTGAGGGCTCCCGATCCAAAGATTTGATTCACAACTACATTAACACAATAAATAATTATCTATCGCTGCATGATTCGAACTCGGGTCCTTAGAGTTAGTAGCAGAGTGCCTTACCACTGAGCCACTCCGCTCTGACGTAAACATTTATAATTTATATTAGGATATAAAACATAATTTTATCACATTAAGGTCCTCATTGCTATAACTATGGTAACAGTTTTTATAAATACTGTCGAGAGAAATCCAACAAAATATTCATAATTCAATAATTACCTCAATAATCTTCAAAATGTCAATTCAATAATCGTCTGAATGTCAATAAAATTGCCTTCATCAAATTATAAGTTATCGTCATTATAATTCATTCATCTGTAAGTAGGCATCATTTATTATTATTTTTATTTTAAGTTTTGCATTTGATATAATTTAAACATTAAACTATTACTTTTTTAATATGCAACATGCCTCTGCTGTATTCGGTCTTTCTATTTACAGGTCCCCAAGCGTACAATCCTCTAATGTTATAAACTTTACACTAATACTTTTAAAGTAAACATTGTTAAATCAGCATTATCTCACACGGCTATTATGTATTAAATGTTTATTTTATTACTAAATTATATCTACATGATGTTGGTCGATTCCTTAGGGGTCCGTTTTATAATTTACCATATATTTAATATAAGTATTAATAAAAATTTATTAAATTTTAGAACAGCATATATATACTGATATGGAGGTTGGTGCCCAAGAGAATGTTTCGTTAACTGAAAGGTTATACAAATATCTGGAAAAGCAGTAAATTATTTTGGAAATTTTATATATTTTAGTAGTTATAAGATATAGGCGGTCTTATAGACATGATACTCTAATTACTTGAGTATTGATACTCGCTAGCATTGGATAGAAAGTATGGATACTCAAAAGAATGAGCCGAATCCCAAAAATATTATACTTTATATGCAGTACTTGCGACACACACACACTAAAAAAACATAATAAATCAGCGTTGATACTTGATATCGGTGAATAAGTATCGAAGTATCAGGTTTATCTAAACATACATAGGGGCCATATTTCAAAGACGTTGATATCCACTTTAATAAACAAATATTCTCCAATAAAGAACAGTATATTTATTCTCCGAAGATCATTAAAAATATTTTGCAAAATACAGTAATTAAAAGGATATCGACTGAATTAACATTGATCTTGAAAAATTTAATTATAAATTTAACTACATTTTAACATAAGGATATTAAAAAATACATTTTTATTTTGCTGTACTCACAAAACTTAAATCTATGTTACAATAAAACAAAAAAAGTAAAAATAGAACAGTAAAATGAATGTTATTTATTGATACAAAGGATAAATTGTGGTTGGATTCACGGACTGTTTATCGCGAAACCGCAACAAAAATTTAAAAAGAAACGAAATGAGAAGAGAAGAAAATAAAGTTTTTAAGGAAAATGCCTAAATCGATAGTTCTAGTTAGGATAAAATATCTGTATTCCCTAAAATTAACAAATAACAAATAATCAATATAGTCTCATACTGTTTATTTTCTCTTAACTCATATGTTTTGGACACTCCGACCATATTTATAGTATCACAGCTAATATTGTCATTAAAATGTTGCAGGATATTTTCCCTTTGTCAAAATATATCTTAGTAAATAACCTATTATTATCCAATTTCAGTTTTTTATAATTTTATTCATTTTCATTTTTACACCGTCTATTACAATCTAATTGATAGATTACAAGTAATAGTTGATAAAGTGATATGTTGTAATTGTTGATAAATTGATAGGTTGTAATTGTTGATAAAGTGATGTGTTGTAATTGTTGATAAATTGATAGGTTGTAATTGTTGGTAAAGTGATGTGTTGTAATTGTTGATAAAGTGATAGGTTGTAATTGTTGATAAAGTGATAGGTTGTAATAGACAGTGTAATCTGAATACAATTAGAATAAGTGAAATTGGATAATAATTGGTTATTCACTAAGATATACTTTGACAAAGGCAGAATTGGCAGACAGAGACATGTAGAGAAACTACCCAATGGTAGCACTCCAAAAACATTTTTACAATATAAGGTCTCGAGGCCATCTTCTTTTCAGACGCCTCGGAGGATTATCCGGAATAAAAGAGGAAGCAAGATTAGAAACTAATGGGTTTGAGTAGTTAGGGAGTTTGTAATGGAAGGATTGATATCTGGTTCGGGCAAGATCGGTTACAAATGGAACATTAAGGTCTTTGTGGATGATTTTATTTTTGACAAATTAGGGAGCATTTAGGATTTTACGAAGGATTTTGGATTGTAAGGATTGGATACGAGAGGAATTCGAAGGTTTAGTGGAGCCCCAAAGCTCAACGCCGTATGTAGAATAAAAAGTAAAAATGAAACCCTAGTAGATCGTTTGAGCTAGTTTTAAAACCTTACCAATAATTTTTTAAATACGAAAATTAATGATAAAAAAATTAACAAGTCACGGATCATCTTAAATCAAAATGGCTTCAGAAAGAACCGATTAACTATTGGCCAAAAACGTCGATAAACTCAACAAGACTAATTATTTAAAACTTTTCAAATCGAAATGGGAAGGAAGGAGGTTGAATTGGACGAAGCTTTAGACAGATGGTACAGAATCGTCACTAAAAAAAGATCGGTGTCTCTGAACCTGGACCTGTGTATAAAACTAAGGCTAAGGTTAGAAATAAAAAACTTCGAGTAAATAGAGAAATTTTAAAGCGAAAGAAGTTTGGTTTTCACATTGAAAAACAAAAAAGAAATAAGGTAAGATAAATGTTTCAATTAATTTTAATTAAGAACTTTCAGTTTGAAAATGTAATGCTGATGGAAACGGCAGATAGAAAAATTCTATTTTTGAACACGGAAAATAATAAAATTAAAAAAATCAATGAAATACTTTGTTATTGGCCGTAAAACAGAAACTGGAATAATTGATTGGACTGATTTTTTTTTTCCAGGATATAATAAAAGTTGATTTATGAATAAGGTGTCAAAAACAGAACACTCTGTGGAGCAGAAAGTTCGGTTCCAAGCATCGTTTGATTCTGGATCAACCACTAAAATTTACATATCCAGGCCGCAAAAACAAACAAAAAAAATACCTGAAGTAAATTAACATATCAAGAAAAAACTTTGTTAACGGTCGAAACTATAATCGAGGTAAAAAAAAAAAATCACAAAACTATAATTATAATCCGTATAGATCAGAACTAAAATTACGTTCAATACCGTGTGCTGCAAGGGGAAAAAACAGTAAAACCATTTTTATGGTCGGGGGCGTGGAGGTCATAATCTGCCCCAAGCCCCCTATCTAGAAGGGAGGTTGATACCCTGTAAACCCTACAGTATTTTCAGTTGGCCAATAAGAAACATATGTACCAAGTTTCATAAAAATCCGCCAACTAGATATCGGAAGTGGTTATGATATCCTCTCGACAAAAAACAAAACAAATAACAATAAAAAAAGAGGGATCTGATTCATCCCTCCAAAATTTTTATTCTTTCAGTCAATATTATTTTCAGTAACCAGCAGTCAAATAATGTTTTTCAGTTTATCTACAATTCGTTCACTAAATTAGTTGCAAATTGATTAGTCAGCAAATGAAGCATTTAGTGAGTGACTAATGGATCCAGTCATGACTAAGTATTAGTCTGACACTGATTGGAGTATACGAGAATACATTAGCAAAAAAAAATGTTGGGAACTCGGAACTAGTTTATCCCAACAACCAGTAAAGGAGTAAACGTTCTGGCCCAACACTGCCATGTTTTGCCCTGCTTAAAAAACCGGCTGTATTTCATCTTACGTTATGGAGATTTATGTATGAATTGAGCTGATATCCTTGGTTTGGATATTATTTTTTTCAATTTTTTTTAGATTTTGATGTGGAACTTTTCAAGATATCTTACCATGAACATTTTCAATGTTCTTCCACGTTTAAAGAATTTATAATAAATTCGGATTTTTTCAATCGTTTCAGTCTTACATGATTATTTCACACGAATAAACGAAATATGACGTTTCTAATGACGTCAAGGGGGGAAAAGCATTTCAAAAGAAATTGGTCGGTAATATTGAGTCAAGTATTTTTTTTTCGATTAAATATTTCTCATTTATACGTCTTTCGTTAGCAAAACTAACAAAGGTCTCTTCTGTTTTTTTGATTTTATTAAATTAAAAATATGAAACTAATTTTTCTTTTATTATTTTTTTTTTAATATAAGTAAAACTACTGGGGCAGTAAGTATCCTATTAACATTAATCAATTAATTAAAAACAAATCAAGAGGAATGAAGAGGCAAACAATTTTGCGCATTGTCTTTGGTATAGAAAAAAAAAACTTATGTAAAAAAAATGTAAATAAATTAAACGAAAATCTAGTGAGGTCAGTTGCACCATCATAAAACTTTCTATTTTGAATGAAATTAATCTTTAATGGTTCCAGAACCGCAACTTCTTTAATATTTGCAATTTTTCCCCTTAATTAAATTCCATTTATAGGTAAATTTAAAAACTACTATAATTACATTTTTTGATTCCGTGGTGATTCTGATTATTGTCATTACAACTATAGGAATAACATGTATTTTCGCCATTGGTTGTTTCTAAAATTATTTCATAGTTTATATTTAAGCATTTTTTATGAGATATGATTATTTATTTTAGATAAATAAAATTAAAGACACCTTAAAGGATTTTTTTTTTTAATTCGACATGTATTTTAAACTTTTTATTTTTTTTTTTTATATTTACAACTGTATAAAAAATACAATAAGTAAATTTGATCATAATGATATGATACAGCAAATAGAGAAACTACCCGGTAGTAGAACTCTGAAAACAGTTTACAATATAAGGTCACGAGGCCATCTTCTTTTCAGGCCTCTCGGAGGATTGTCAGGAATGGAAGAGGAAGCAAGATTTTAAACTTATGTCGACCACTTCAATGAGAACAAGACCTTGCCAATATTTAATACCACTTAAATGTACATTTATATGACGGGTATAGTAAAAATTGTTTGAGCCGTTTTTGAGAAAATGTGTAAAAGATCGTCGCTTGTGTAAAAGATATAAAATTGAACTTCCGGTAACTCGATTGAAAAAGTTTTAACATCCCAAACTCATTCCCACTTTTTTTTTATTTATTTATTTATTGATATTTACAACTGTATAAAAAAAAAATACAACAAGTAAATTTGATCATAATGACATAATGGTATGATACAGGATGTAGAGAAACTACCCAGTAGTAGAACTCTAAAAACAGTTTACAATATAAGGTCACGAGGCCATCTTCTTTTCAGGCGCCTCGGAGGATTGCCAGGAATGGAAAAGGAAGCAAGGTTAGAAACTAAGTGGGTTTGGGTGGTTAGGGAGTTTATTATGGAAGGAATGATATCGGGTTCGGGCTAGATCGGTTACATAAGGAACACTTAGGTCTTTATGGATGGTTTTATTAGTAACAAAATAAGGAGCATTGAGGATTTTACGAAGGATTTTGGATTGTAAATATTGGATACGAGAGGAATTGGAAGGTTTAGTGGAGCCCCAAAGCTCAACTCCGTATGTCCAGATTTCCCACCTTAAATATGTAATTTTAGTTTGATACAACTTTTTATTTCTCTGCTAGGCTGCTCGCATAGATAAATACAAATGTCGACCATTTTGCGAGAACTGGTTATTTGGACTCTATTCGAAAATTTTCACGATCACAATTTTTCCCAATACTGTATATTCCATATATGAATAAGGAAAGGAAATAATTATTTATTGTTATGATTAAAAAAAAATTCAAGAATAGTTACCAAACGTTAAATCATTCCTAAAAGAAACTATTGATCATGGACTCCATAAATAGGTTCACATAATAACTGTAACAAAGGGATTCAAAAGTCAGAGGACTCCTACGTAAGTATTCTTTGTATCCGAAGAAAGTCATAATGAGATCTGGCGTTTGGAAAATATATTGTAAGAAGGTTAAGGTTGTACGCAGCCTAGAGGTAAAGTGATTATCTCCAGCAATGCGGCCACATTGTGCCAGCATATCACAGCAACAAAGTCAAGATGATACTCCTGTTGTGGACCAACTGAGCATCTAATTAACAAGAGTATCTAATTAAATACGAAACCCTTAGACCCTGACTGCTCAAGACAGCCTCTAAAGTCAGCTTCATCAGAGATCCCAAGCTTTGCAATCCAATTTCCCATTAGGGATATATTGCTTCTTTGTTTGAATAATGGCACATTTAACAAAAAAATATGTATGTATATATAATTGTTTTATTTTATATTTGACGTATCCTATAGATAGTACTGTGAACTGTGATTACTTTTTTGACAACCTAACTAGCTACGGGATAGCATATAGAGGTACCACAGTAGAGATATAAACCCCTGTATACAATTATATTTCAAAATAAAACCAAAAGATGTTATCTTGTAAGATGTGGTACTACTCAAGCAAAGCAGCAATGTTTTTCTACTTTATCGTGGCCTAACCCCATACTCAAACGGGGAGGCTACAAATGTGGGATCACAAATTCCAATGAAACTTTTTTTGGTGATACTTGGTCCAAAAACGTGTCATTTGCCAAGGCGCCCTAGGAGCCAAGAAAACTTTTTTTACATATTTCTTATGTTATCCTGAACCACCTTTGCTCTGCATCTATTTAATGATTATTATATACCAATCGATTTGTTTTTTTATATGTAATAAAACACAATATTGATTTTATTAAATGAACTTAAGTCTGTTAAAAATTACAAAAACCAAAGGTCGCTTCCTGTAAAGTATACTGAATTTTTTTTTTAAAGTAAAAATTAAGACGGGTTCAGTTGTAGCGTCTTTTGAAACCCCAAATACGAATTTTCATATAAATTAAAATTTTTTTATTAGATTTTAAGTGGTAATTGTTTTTCTGGTGATGTCATGGGTTCACAAAATAAATTTCATAAATTCCTCACAATCTTATCCAAATCCAACGTACCTATAACTGCTGGAAAGCTGAATTTCCGCCCTTTTAAGCCATGTCAATCAATATCTTGGAAACATTATGCCTTTATATGGAAGAAAAAAGGAAATTTTTTCAAACGTTACATTTTATAACTCTGTTTCTAGTTCGTTTAAGAAGTTCCAATTTATTTTATTTCGTGCAGTTTAGAGGAACCTAAGCCCCTTAGTGTCAACATCTTGAAGATATTGAATTTTTTAAAAATTCCGAAACAAAATTATATTAGCTAGTAAGGCAAATATTTTGAGCTAAAAATTTTTATTTTTTGATTACAACGAAAATTCGTATTCTTGGGATGCGAAAAACAAGTATCAACTTTATTTTTCCTAGTTTGCTAGTTTTGTCGGTTTGAATTGTTTTAATTCTATGGTACATCATGGTGATACATTCTATGGGAAGAATAGCCTGCAAAACAATTTTTTAATTTTTGATGTGAAGTGAGAATTTATATTTGCAGGTATGTTATATTATTAGTGATAATGTTGTTGTTATAATGAATGAATATATAATATGCTGTAAAATATTTATATTATCATTGATGATGGCCGAACTGGCCGAAACGTCGGACTACTGATGTAATAAAAAGTGTTGAGACTATACAAGGATACAATTTGATTTATTTAATAATATAAATATAAATTGAAAAAATTATATTTAAAATTATTCATTCCTTCACTCTTCCCCACCCTAAATTAAAAAAAAATAGTTTTAACCAGGTTTTTTAGACATTCTATCATCAGATTCTACCTTTTCACCATATTTTAAAATTCACGAATCAATTTTCAAATTTGATTATACTACTGTGATGTATGTTTCATAAAAAAGTTGCTCAATTCACAACGAATTCGCAGTTTTTTTCTGTATCTCGAACATATGGATTGAAATTAGCCAACTTTAAAAGTGATTTCGAACATTTAAAGAAATCTTTCGCAACGCACTTCGCAGAATGATGCAATCGAATTATTTTTTATCTCAGTATATTTGTAATTATTATTTTATAATGGTTATCAATTTTTCGCGAGTAATCAGATTTTTCGTCTATTCACGGGATCTGAGATTATCATAATTAGGGTCTCAGATTTTCATAGAAGATTTTTGATATTAATTGTTTCTCTAACTATTGTTAAATTATCATGTAAGTTGTTGAATTTTCATGATGATTAAAAAGTAACAGTCGTATCTTTATTTATAAGGCCGTGTCCTAACTCCACACAAGTATTTGCTATGGTCGCATAATTGCTTAATATAGTTGAGTGTCCCTATTAAACTTTTTTTTAAATTTATTTATTTAATGCTATTTACATACAAACACATTAAGTAAATTTGATGTAAGATCAAAATGGAGTGATACAGGCGTGTAGAGAAACTACACATTGGTAGCCCTCTAATGACGTTTTGCATTAGCAGGTCTAGTGGCCATCTTCTTTTCAGGCGCCTCGGAGGATTTTCAGGAATGGAAGAGGAAGCAAGGTTAGAAACTAGTGAGTTTGGGTGGTTAGGGAACTTATAATGGTAGGAATGATTTCTTGTTCGGGCTAGACATTAAGATCTTTATGTATGATTTTATTTGTGACAAAGTTAGGTCTATTAAACTTAAAATGTTCATTTAGGACACCCAACCATAATCCTAATAATTATTATTTTTTCTTATCTAATCGTCCCTCGCTGTCACCTGTCCGTTTTACTCTGGTCCAGTTAAGATACTGCCTTAATTTCTGGAGGATAAACTTAACAAATTTCACAAAACGGCTTTACTATCGGGATAAACCTTGTAGAAAGTTTAACAGCTGCAAAAATTTTCCCAGTACTGAGAACCCAAATTTTTGTTAAACTGAATTTATTATAGTATAATATAACTGTTTAACAACAAGAAGAGGAAACTGCACGCAGAATCCGACTATTACAGCACTTACTAGACAAACGGTCTTAACTTCCAACTCATTACAAAAGACTGATCTACATGACCATAATAAAGCCCATCTGGACATACGGAGTTGAGCTTTGGAGCTCCACTAAACCTTCGAATTCCTCTCGTATCCAATCTTTACAATCCAAAATCCTTCGTAAAATCCTCAATGATCCTTATTTTGTTACTAATAAAACTATCCATAAAGACCTATATGTTCCTTATGTAACCGATCTAGCCCGAACCCGATATTATTCCTTCCATAATAAACTCCCTAACCACCCAAACCCACTAGTTTCTAACCTTGCTTTCTCTTCCATTCCTGGCAATCCTCCAAGGCGACTGAAAAGAAGATGGCCTCGTGACCTTATATTGTAAACTGTTTTTAGAGTTCTACTACTGGGTAGTTTCTCTACATGCTGTATCATATCATTATGTCATTATGATCAAATTTACTTGTTGTATTTTTTATACAGTTGTAAATATCAATAAATAAATAAAAAAACAAAAAAAAAACAACAAGAAGTAATATTAGTGGGGATTGAAATAACTCTACATCCTAATATATTGTTATAGCTATACAACTTTAAGGGAGTTATAGTCATATAACTCCCTTCCTATAAGTTTACGACTTTTAGAAAGCTCAAGCATAAAAATAAATAAGCTATTACAGTGATGTAGCATAGGGGAGGGGGAGCGAAGGGGCGGCACTTTCCTAGAAGCGACAAAATCCTTAGAAATCCAATTCCTCAAAACGGATAATAGTGAAGTAGAAAACGTCCACAAGCTACAGCGACTGCGCAAAAAATTGTCCCTTCTACTATCCATACATTTTGAGTAATTTATTCTCGGAAATCTAATAAGCAATCTAATGTTTGAATTATATCAACCTATTCTGGCCAGAGAGGAAAGGTCTTAAATTATTTGCGTATGTTTGACAATAATTTTTTTTTTCTCTAGAATCAATAAATTCTTTTTTAAGTCTTTAACTACGATGGAAGTGACCTACAACTTGGGAAACCCAACCTCAACCCGAAGACTGAAGCCCAGACTACTCCAGGACATTCTGTTATAAATTTTTAAAAAATTAAAATTAATTCATAGTCGCACTACCTCTATTTTACTTATTATTATTATTCATTTTATTTATTCATTTTTTTTTTTCTCTTTTCTTCTTTCGTCCCTTTTTGAAATTAACTTGTTTCTTTTTACTATTAGAGGGCAATTGTTTGTTTTATTTAAGTGTACCAATATCATTATTTTTGTTATTAACTTTACATTCCTCTTTTATTAAGAAGCATTATTCTTATCTATTTATTTATTTTTTTTTCTTTTAATAAGAACATTTTATATAGTTAGGGGTGTCTTTTGTACGAGACTATACCCCTTCCCTCATAATCAACTGTTAAAAAATATGTATATATAATATAACGGTTATATCAACCATGTAAGGCCCACCAGGCCGATCTGGTATAAAATAAAAAAATTAAAAAAAAAAAGTACGATGGGAATTTCTAATCATTAAAGCTGTGGTGATATATCTCTTGAATAGTTGCACACCAGAAAAAGAAATTTTTTTAAATATTTTTTTTTTATTATTATTTGAACGTATTCCCAAGACTGGTAGTATTGAGGTCTTCCTACAGACTTACCTAAAGCTATTACAGTTATTACAAATTAATTCTAGTCGACGGTACAATCTTTAGAATACCTCAAACACAATTTTTTTAGTCACGTGTACCTTTAAGTAATGCAACGATATCATACCTGTAATATATCTATGAAACACGAAATAATAAATAAACAAATGTTTACCAAATTAAATATTTTATAATGAAAATAACATTATTAATTATCTGATGCTATTCAAACAGGAATCTTACCTATATATAGGATGTTATAGGACATAATTTTTTTTTTATTTCATCTATTTATTTATAGACCTACTTTAAAAAAATATTTACTAATATTAGCACTCCACTTTCTTTTTTATTCATCAATATTTTTAAGTGACAATTTTTGGAAGTATAGTGAAACTTAGAACTTTTAGCTTGGTCTAAAACATAATTAAAAAAAAAACAACATTGTGCTGGTATTGATATATAAATAAACAAAATTATGTGTAATCAAGCACTAAAATTATTTTATCATCCATAAAATCCTTGATGTTGCCGATTTGGCCAGAACTATTAGTCCTTCTTTGTATACCTAACCACTCAAACCTACTTGTTTCTTACACTATCTTCTCTTCAGTACCTGATAACCCTCCTAAAAGTCTGAAAAGAATATGGCTTCGAGGCCTTCTGTTCTAAAAATGTTATTAGAGTTTTACTAATGGGTAAATTCTCCACAAGACAGTATGATGACATTGAAATAGAACTCACATCATATTCAATATATA
>NW_027104734.1:979815-1004164 GCF_000696795.3 Halyomorpha halys
TAAAAAATTTTAACATTTTAAAATTTGATTAAAATAAACAAAATATTTTTTTAGAGAATAAATTATTGGTTTATGCACCATTAATGGTTTATGGAAGGAATAATTTGTTCAGATCGAAGTTAATTTTTTTTTTTTTTTACAAAATTTCAATCAGTCCGTAGCCAGTGCTCATGTTAGTTGTCCAAACCAACTTCATCTGATGCAAGGATAACATAACCTATCTTTTTGGAAGTACTGATAAGATAAGTATGACGTTCTTAGATATCCGCGATGGTCTTGGATGGATTGGAAAATGGTTACGTCATAAATGTAACTGGGGTTAAGTAGCTAAAATGTTGAGAAAATTAGTGACATGTTGTTCGATTATATTTATTCAAAACTATGATTATTGTTAAAGATTTCATTTAGACAATAATAGTTATATATTTCTTAAAGTTATGAATAATTATTTCGTTTTTTTACTGATCTAAAGGAGTATTACTATTATGGCAAAAGTTTTTTTTATTTATAATAGATTAAGTAAGTATCTATATATTGCTTAACAGAAAGAAATTGTCATTTGTCAATATAAAAAAAAAATTTCTTGGAACTAGTGAAAAAAAAAATAAAAAAATTTTTTCAACACCTAAATTAAAAAAATTAAAAAGGAAGGAATTAAATCAATAATGAATGAATTACTACAAATTTATCAATTTTATTTCGCATTTATTATTTTAAATATGAGAAGATAGTTCACTGTGGATAATATATTGAGAAGATGGTTGGGGGTACAGTCAGGGAATAACACAAATAAGTTCAAAAAACTTATTTAATAGTGCCAACGTTTCGGCCATAATTTCTAGCCTTCATCAGGGCTATAGAGAAAGAATAAGATAACAACCAATGAATAAAAAAAATTAAAATAAACAGAATGACATATAGTAAGTAATTGTAAAGAATGAAATTAATAGAAAATAAAGTGATGAAAGAAGGGGAAAATAAAATGTATAATAAAATCAAGTTTAAGTGTAAAATAAAATTTTATTTTCCACTTTTTTCATAACTTTATTTTTATTCTGTACAATTATTTACTATATGTCATTATGTTTATATCTTCTTTTTTTTATTTTTTTTTTTATTCATTGGTTGTTTTCTTGTTCTATGTTTTTAGCCCTGATGAAGGCTAGAAATTCTGGCCGAAACGTTGGAATTATTAAATAAGTTACTTTAACTAATTTGTGTTATATTCTGACCGCGCTCCCCAACCATCTTCTTCTCATATATTATTTTAAAGACTTATAATTAAAAATAATAGAAAAATGAATCAAATTGCTCAACATGTAACAATTAAAAAAGTATGAAAAAAATTAAAATTGAAATAATAATGAATAAAAATTTGAATTACAACAGTCATTAAAAACAAAAAACTTATTACTAACATACAATAAAAATTATTATAACCAATTTATATCGGGATGGTTTAAAAATTCTCTCATTTATAACAGTTTTTTAATACTCAAAATTTAATATTTATATCACGACATAAAACGCCCCATGAAAACGTCCCAACGGAACATGAAAACGAAGCCGTCATTTTTTCACATGGTACAATATTTTACCGAATAACATTTTTGTAACCCGGAATGTATTTTATTGTGTTCCACGATATTCCATGTCCCAAAAAGATTCATACATATATATAAATTCACTTCTGGGTGTGGAAAGATTTTCTGTTTATAATTAAATCTCAATGTTTTGAGTCAAATGAGGTCTCATAATTAAAAGTACTATAAATACAAATTTTTACATGGATTCATTTCAGTAAATGACTGAAATATTGGGAAGGGGACAGGGGACACTCTTGCCCATTTCAAAAAGTATTGAGGGGTCTGAATTGCCTTGACTGCCCCCCCCCCCTTAGGGCCGAAGCTTATTTATGTTGAGCTGTCTAGGAGTAATGTACGATCTCTATTTGGTTAATAGTTTTTGGGCTGTTGATATGAGATGTGTTAAGTGCGCTTGTGAAGTATTATATGTTTTTGAACTAATGAAGTCTGCATTGAAGAAATGTTGACTTTGTTATTCAACGTTATTTAATAGATTTTATCCTTTATATAAGATTTTTTTATTGATAACATAGTTAATTTAAATCATGTTTATCCTTATTTGTTAAATTATGGAAATGAAAATCATTGGGATTTGTTTATTCGTAAGAAATATATTTAAGGTAGTGTACCCAATACTCATATAATGCATTATTATTAATTGCAATACTTTTCATTGGCACTTATTAAAATCGATTCGAACCACTAATTTCATTAAATTACCCTCCTTCCTTCCCCCAGTGGTACATTAACGATATTTATTATAATTTAAAATTATGTATAATTTCAACTGTTGCATTTTATATATGCATTTATATATTGCATTTTGTATAATTCAAATTTTGCATCCTACTTAAAAATATGCAGGTGTTTAGAATATTCGATATTTGTCTCTTAGTAGGTTTAATTATTTCAATTCCCCCTTATTTTGACCAGAGGAAAATGATATCATCCATGGTTGCAGTTTGTTTGTTTTTGTTTAGTGGTACCAAACTTCATTGGTCATCAACGCCATTTATAATTTATTTAATGTTGCTTATATTTGTTTAATTTTATTTATTTTTAAATTTGATTATTTATTTATTTTATTATTATTTATTTATTTTTTCTTCCGTTCTGTGTTATATTTTTGTCAGTAAATGTTTTTATTTTAAAAAACTGAAATACTAATTCTAATGTTTTATCATCGTTTCCGAGGGTTTTTGAAATATCTGGGTTTAGTCCTAAGCTATTGATGTGTGGTGTAAAATATGGGCATCGTTGGAAAACATGGCTTATTGTTAAATTGTTATTGCAATACTGGCAGTTCGGAGGCGTTTCTTCTGAAATAAGATAGGAGTGGGTGAGCCTCGTGTGACCTATTCTCAGCTTGGTCAGTACAACCTCCTCTCTACGGCATTTGGGATAAAATTGTTCCCCCAAGGCTTGACATCCTTTTTAATAATTTTTAATTTACTCCTTGGGCTTTCATTCTACAAAGATTGACATTTATCTTTGACTTCCTTTTCAAGAGGTTTGCACATTGTTGCATGGTTGCATGCACCCCATGGTTGCAGTGATAAATACTATACGGGAAATTATTCTTATATTTATTTTAAGGCTGTGTTGCATAATAACATAATATATCGAATATTTGCGAACATACTCTTCATTTTTTTATTTATTTTTTTAAAAATAATTTATTTATTGTTATTTACAACTGTATACACATATATCCAACAAGTAAATTTGCTGTAGGTAACATAGTGACATGATACAAACATGTGGAGAATCTACCCACTGATAGAACTCCAATTACTCTTCATTTGAACTAAGAAAACAAAACACCTTCCCAAACTACATTCAAGTGTTCGAGGCGTACCGGAAATATATCTTTGTTTTATTCACAACTTTATAAAATACTTAAAGGATCGACTTCTATGCAGAATTTGATTGATTTCATCACAAAATTCAGTTCTATAATTCATTACTCATTATGGAACTCATTGTTTTATACCAGCGAAAAATTTACAAGAATTAATAAAATTAAAACACACTATTTTTCACTTTTATATCCATTTAATGTAATCTTCTCTTTATTTATTTATTTATGATCGATTAATGTATTCGGTTTTTATCGATTGATTTAATTTATTCAGAAGCTTACTGTTCGATTTCTCTCAGCGAATTCGCATCCCGATTATTTATTGTGTCACCGTCCCTATTAATTTGAAAACCCAAAAACGTGGAAACTTCTAGACTTGAAAACCTAGTTCAAACTTCGACAATTGTGTGAAAGAACTTTCTACTAAGAGTAACAAAAGTTTAAAACCAACATCTTCTAAGTTCATAAATTGGGATTCTATCAATAATGGAAAAGAAAATTATTGTTATCAAGTGTCAAAATCGGCAAGGGGTGAGCGATACTCCGAATCCAAAAGATTAAATTTGGAAAAATTAAATTACTTCATGATATAATTGGGAAAATTAAATTATTTTATATAAGCGTTCATCATTATTCTTATGTATGATATTAACTTTTGTTCGTCTTTCGAGGTGTTCGTTTAATCGTACAATGTTAAGATACACGTTTTTTATATTACAATTAAAAAATATAAAAAAAGTGTAATAGTTTATTCTAAATTATATCCCTAAGAAATTCATTTCTATAGTTAATATTTGTTTTTAAATAAAGATATACATTTTTATGATTTGGACCGTTCAGAATTTTTTTTTATTTTTCCAACAAAGTTAGTAGTTGTTTTCTTTAACATTATATTTTAATTTCCTTCAATATTGGGCAAACCGCTATAAAACGGGCCGTATCCTCCAGTGCATTCATGTTGCGTAAGAAGTAGTTTCCATGGTTGGTGATGTAGATTTGGAAGCTCACCTCTTGCTTTAAAAATAAGTTGCTCCTAAAACGAAACACTGTTGTAATCCAATTTAGCACATATTTTGTAGTATACTGTTGATCTTGCCATTTTAATGTATTCATTTGTTTTATATTGATTAATCCTTTTCGATAAATCATATTCGTGTATTTTCAAATCCTTAAGTAGATTTTTTGAATCAAATGTCTTACTTTCTTCAAATTTTTAGTATTTCCATCATCCATATTAAGTTCTTTTCGTTGATTAATTTAGCTATTATGTGTGGGAGGCGCAGGTGATCCATTAGAAGAACTTTTATCATTATTTCAAAATAGTAAGCGAGTCCGGTTAAAATTATTAGGGAATTTTAAATTTTGCTATTTTTACCTACCGAAGGTTTTTATGGCAATGTATATGCCCTTCGAGTAAAATGAGAAAAATTTTTTGTTTAAAATATTTTACCTCTCTCCTCTCCTCAAAAAGTGATTAAAAATATATGATTTTCACACTCAACTATATTGTTTGTATTTTGAGCAATACCTCTGAAATAGAGTATGTTATAGACACTTGGGTGATTGTATGGCTTCTTATTAAATCCCCCTCTCTCACAAAATATTCTGCATACGCCCGTGAGTACTGGAAGTACCAATTACTGACCCCAAGACCCTTCATGGGTTGTAGAGGTACATGTTTTTTTTTTTAATTATTCATGCTATAATATGCCAAACCAGTTCCTCGGTTTCGGTTATTATAGTTTTAAATAAATTATTACCCAGGTCCACGTTTTTACTCTTCTTAATTAAATTTTAATTAGAAAAGAAAGAAACATAGAAAACATTTTGGCGGAAAATGCCCTGGATATAAGACCTCCTAGGGCAATATTTAACCTTAAAAAGTGAATGTTTATAAACTCTCAAATAACAATAAACCCAGACTCTGCAACGTAGCTCGGTTTTTAATGTAACCGTAGTAAAATTGAACGGTTGTACGCAGGTAGCAAATAACGCTTCTTTAAACATTCAGAAAATGTAGAAAATTATACAACTTATCAACATTGTCATTTAAAGTGTTTTGAAAATTAAGTAAATATTGATTAGAGCAAACGCAGCAGAACATTAAAATTAATTTCATTTGAATGTTTGAATTTTTATTTCTTAAAGATTAACTTAGAATTCAATCGATCAGACGTAAAGTAAATATGTTAGGTAGCGTATTGACTAAGGGATATACGCTCCCCACTGATACAGCTCTACACATATCTTAGGGATACATCTCAATCTAGAATTAGGATTTAGTTTGTTTGTTTTTATTCTTTGAGGAATTCTAGTCATCAAACAAAGTGTAGTACTCTGATTCATTGAATTCTATTGACATAACCACAGATGCCTCTCAATAATTGAGGTATTAATAATAATTCTTATAATAGCGAAATATGGCGTCGATAGATTATTCCATTTTACACTCATTTGACATTTTTTTCAAATAGAAAATAATAAATTTTAAATTAATAAAAATATATAATAAATTAGCTCAAACACGTTGTGAAGAACCGAATATCTAAGAGGCATGGTTAAAAAAAAAAAAAAAAAGAAATTTTTTTATCCCCTAACTCAAATGGATTTCCATCCTAGCTGAAATGTACTATTAAAACAATATTATACACCTCAAATGCTATCTCATGGTTTAAAAAAAAAATCAGATAATTTTCGAAATGATAAAAATTAATAGTGCCCACATGTTCCACCAAAAAATAATTCGTTTTTGCATTCCCATTAAAAATATTAATTATAATGGCCGTAGAATTCAGTTTATTATTAGGAAGATGTACAAATCGAAGATATGTGAAAGTATAAAAAATTAGTCAATTTACTCAAGATTATTCGTTTCTTCGCCAAAATCTGTGAATCAATTATAATTCTCATAAGCAACTTAAAATGTACAAATTTTTTTTTCTCTAAATATCCTTTATTTGATAAATACTTTACATTTTGAGTTTTTTAAATTTCTTACTACCTTGCCTCATAAAAAAGTAACAATTTTAAACATACTGAGCCTATGCCAAATAAATATGAATTGAACGGGGGTCAAATTCCTTGTCCAATAATCTTGTTTTTGTTATTCAGATTAACTCAAAATATTGATCAATAACATTAAAAAAAAAATCGTATGTTTATAAAAAAAATGAACATGAATTAAAACATAAATAAATAAAAAATGTTTCAACTCGCCCTTCCCATTCAGTCCTGATTGGAGTACATTGAGGGGCTAAACTCAACATCTCGTCTAATTTTACAAAAACTTCATTTAATGGACTGTATTCACAATACCAAATATAAAGATTTTTTTTTTTATGGCATATTTAAAATTTTGTAATATTAATATACTGTTATTTTGTAATTACTCTCTCCTTCAATGATTTTATGAGAGTAATTAATTGAACAAAGGATTTCTTTACTTTTATTTCTGAAAATTCCTTTACTTTTATTTAATACGTATTTAAAAAAAAATCATGAATTATATATGAATAGTGGCAGATCTGATAAAAAAAGTTTTGATTTTATTTAGAATTGGACGTATTTCAAATATAGTAATCTAGACTGTAGTTATTTTCTTTACTGAGGTCGTCCTACAGACTTTCTTAAAGCTATCCGAGTTTTTACAAATTAAATCCATTCAACGGTACAATCTATGGAATATCTGAAGCATAAAATAATTAAAAACCTGTTTGTCTAAGTGTGAAAAATTAAAAAAAAAAATATTTTCAATTTTAAAGAATTCAAATATTTTCTTTATTTATATTATTATTCTATTTTATTTATCTATCTATTTCTTGTACATAGTGCGATTATTTCTTTATCCTTCTGTTTTTATATATTTAGAGAGAGATTTTATTTATTTTCTATGTATTTTTTTTTTTATTCTTATATTATTTTACTTTAGTATGAATGTAATCAGTTATCACTATTACTTATTGCTCAACAATGTTGTGGTAGATTGTAATATTTATCAATAAAAATAAAATAATTCAAATAGTTTGAAATCACATTGATTACTTCTAACACGGCCTTTTAGATTAAAAATTAAATATTAATGCTATAACTTTCAATTTTAGATAATTTACATAGTTTAAAATCATATTAATTACTTCAAATACGGCTATGTAGACTGAAAATTAAATATTAACTATATAAATTAATGCTGTAACTTTCAATTTTAGATAATTAATTATTTAAATAGTTTGAAATCACATCTAATACGGCTTTGTAGATTAAAAGTTAAATCTTAACGCAGGAAAATTACCGGTCTTTCGAATGGTATTCTCGAAACTAAAATTGAGATAATGTATTTGAAATTATAAAGGTCGAGTAAGTAAAGGTGATGAAATTAAAACATATCCCTAAGGTAGTATCATTTAAAAAAAACAATATTTTTACATAGATTTTTGAGCTATATAATATAAAGATAATAACATATATTATATTTTTTTTAGGAGATCAAGAACAAATTTATATTCAAGAAAAAAAATTAAATATACACACCCAAATACTATAGTAAAACTTATTCGATATAAATGAAATGTATTAAAAAAAATATATATATTAATTCCTCAAATATTTTCAAAATTAAATTTTGTTTTATGTATAAAAAAGATCTATTATACATATATACTGGATATAAATTGTTAACAATAACCGTTCAAATTGTTTTCTTTGAGTACAAAATAGAAGGTAGGCGATCGTGAGCTAACCAGACAAATAAATGTCCTAACAATTGAAAGTTTATAAGAGGTAAAACTTTCTTACCTTTTATTGATAAAAATCATTTCATTTTTTGTTATTTAGAAGTAAAATATGAATATAAATTATATTCTATATTAAACTTATTACTGAACAAATTAACCTTATATTTTTTAAATAAAGAAAAATGTAGGTATAGGCTTGAAAACTGTATGTGTGAAACTATGTTTTAATTTTAAATATGTAAAAAGATTAACTGCCTTACATAAAAGTTGGGAAAATATAACCTTTTCATCCTAAAATAAATCGAAATAATTATTATAACAATTAATCTCTTTCTTAAATAAGATTTTATACAATATATATAATTAATGATAAAATGTGTTTATCCTCTCACCACTTACGAACACAAAGGAATTTAAGATGTAATGCAGTATGAATAAGATGGCATTTGAAAGTTTTCGTATTTAAATTGAAAAGACTGGTAACACAGTCAATTATGTTATGAGAAAGTAAATGTGTCTTATAAAGTATAAAATTTTTTTGACTTATTTTTGAAATATGTATTATTTACCAGCATATATATTTTTTTCCAGACAAATTTAACTTTCTGCCTTACAAATTAATCTATTCGTCATTTAACTTAAAACCTTTTAGGGATAGAATTTCAAAACATCTCTAGTCCACTTTTTCAGGAATCTTATATCTAAGCTTTATTTTTTTTTTTAATACTCTCAAAGCCTATTGCAGATTAGATTCCAAAAGTGAACAAAATGGTACATTTAGTACAACGCAACATTCTTGCAATCACCCATAGATTCAAAAAAATAGTCAAGAGACGTTCTGAAATACCTGTACTCATTTTTCCCTGTCAAATTAAACTTTTTTTACAATTCACAAATGTAACAAAGAGAAGTGACTTTAAAAAAATATCTATTTTTTCTTTTCAAATCAAAACTTTTCCCGATTCCAATTTTAATAAAATAAATATGTTTTGGGGATTTGAATAATATAGCAATTTAGAACATTCACTAAATTTTTTTTTAATTACGGCATATCGTTTTCTCGACGTAAAAAATAAAAGCGACAGTACTTATTATTACGACCTACTATCGCTTTTATATTTTTTACATCTTTTACATTTATATTTTTTACAGTCACCAATGGTTAAACTAATAACTTGTCTCAATTTAAGTTAAAATTTTTTTATTATATTATTTTAAAAAACCATAATTTAAAATCAAAATCTGTAATGTTTTGTAATAACAATTTTCTTAATTACGAGTATTATGGTATGTGTTTACTTGTTCTCTATTCATATTTTTATCATAATAATAATAATACTATTTATCTAAATATATAATTATTATGAATTAATTAGATTAATTATTTAGATTCTTTTAAATTTCGAAAATATAATTAATGATCGGATTATTTTTTTCAGTGTTTATTTAATAATTTTTCAAGGAAATTTTTAAAAAATAATTCATTATTTAATTCATCCTCAATTTAATAATAATAATATATTTTTTTGTTTTTGTGGTAACCCCAACAAAAGAGTTATCCAAAATAGTGTCACACATGATGTAGATATGTGGTATAGACAATGGTATACTAAAAGAATCTTAAATTAAGATCATTAATCTAAGTTGATAATGACGGTGAATTTGGGCATGTTATTTACATTTTAAACTTTTAAAAGCATTACTTTATATTTAAAAAATCTTTACCTTTATTTATTATGATACTCTTTATTTTTATATATAATCACAAATTATATTTTATAATATGATTTGACCAACTAATAAATTGCTGGAAATTTTTAATTTCAATAAGAAATACAATATATAAATGATTGAACGATAACTTTGTCTTTAAAAAAAAAAAAAGGCCTGACAATATTTTACAATAATAATTTATTAATTATCAGAATGAATGATGAAAAATATTCATAGAACCTTATTAAAATCACGTTTTAAAAAATAAAAGTAAATAAGAATAATTTTTTTATTAATTTCATTTTCAAACAATTCTATTTTATACATGTAAACATATTTTAAATCTTTTAGTGACGTTTCGGCCTCTTTTTAAATTCGGACATTGTCAAATTTTTTTTCCTTACTTCTTCACCCCATCTCTTTAAAATTCTATAAATAAGAAAAAAAAACCAACATATTAGTTATTACATTTTTAAAAAGTTATGTACGTTTTTATATATTAATTTTAAGTGCAATGTTAATTAATATGTTATAGATAAAAAATGAAAGGAAGAAAGAATGTTAAATGATACTTCCATAGAATTGTATTTACAAGAACTTTAGTCAGATGACTGGGGTGAAGTATTTAAGTTACGAAAAAAAAAGGCCGAAACGTCACTAAAATATTTAAAATATATGTATAAGAAAGTTTTAAAATAAAATTAATAAAAAAAATTTATTTTGTTATATTTTTATTTTTTTAAATTTGGGTTCAATAAGATCCTAAGAATATTTTACCTCAATCATTCTGATTGATAATTAATAATTTAAAGATGAAACCTACAAAAAAATATATATACAACAGTAATAAATTGCTTATAATAAATATAATGAAAATTAATTATTATATAATATTATTTTTCTATATTGGACGAGAGGTGGTTGTGACTCACCACCAGTTGGAGGCGGCGGCAGGGGCGATGGCGAGAAAGAGGAGCGACGCGGCGAACATGCCTGCCACAACTGAGGAGCCTGCTAAGGGTGGCAGCCCTCCCCTCCTGCGTCTTTATTGCCGCTCGTAATTCCAACGCTTATCGCTCGCTCCCTCCCCTAGTACTCCCTTGTCCATATATGTTAGTTCCTTAGGAACCGCTTGGTTTTATTAAGAAAATAACCGTGGGTTGGATAGAAACTCCAATACGAAGACAGAGCTCTTCGGATCGACCTCAACACGAAAGAGAAACAGGAACTATTCAACCCGCTACTCCCACGAATATTATCAATAACCGTAATTGCAATCGATGGTATAACTCTATAATATTCACTAAAAGGAATATTCTACCGTCCATAAATCAAAACATACTTATTAAAAGTGTTACTCACGAGCTCAGTCGGTCATTCACTTAAAGTGGACAAAGCTCTAAGCACATACAAAACAAATACTATGGAGCTAAAAACATATGTATGAGCATATTAAACAACTATTCTCGATACACAAAAATCTCTAATGCGTCTAACTTACTTCTTACGATTAATAATTTACTCCCATTTCCGACAACACGTTCATAAAAACAAATAAGGAACTACAACCGACCACTAAGGAAATTCACAAATGTACCAAACATACCCTATTAGACAAAAGGTAATAAAATTAGAAACCTGAATTGTATATATAAACTTGTTTATACCAAATTATATTTTAAACCAAGTTTTCTAATTCTTCATCTTTTATAATTCTTCATCTTTTATAATTAGCGAATATTTAATCTATTTTTTTGTTTTCATTTTTAAGTTGTTTTTTTTAATCCTCCTACTATTTTATTTTTTTATTTTTTTTTAAATTTATTTATTGATATTTACAACTGTACATAAATACATCAAGTAAATCATAATGGTATGGTACAAGCACGTAAAAACATTTTTACAATATAAGGTCTCGAGGCCATCTTCTTTTTAGACGCCTCGGAAGATTAGAAACTAATGGGTTTGAGTGGTTAGGGAGTTTGTAATGGAAGAATCTCCTACTATTTAAAACTAAAATTATATAAAAAACGAGCAAAAAAAAAGGCGATTAAATCACATCACTGTATTATGCAAGAAGTATTGCACCTTAACATGTACTATGAATCAATTATATCCTTATGGCAATCTTTATATAATAATTAATAAAAAGAACCATAAAAAAAGTGTTATAACTTTGATTTTGTTTAGTGAGGTATGGGATCCATCCAAGGATACCTACTTATAAGTAACTCCAACCGGGTGGGTCCATGGTCATCTTACCCAGAAAGTGTTACTAAATTTGGAAGAAAATTGTAGACAGTTTTTTAGTATACAATGCCTCCTTAAATCTCTTCTAGGCTTTTTTTTATTTCATTTACAACATCCAGTATTTCAAAATTTACGATTTTTATATGATAACATGGTAAGTAATAAATTATAGAATTTTTTTTCTTCTAAGCTCCATGGGTGCGTGGGGATGAAGTCATGATGAAAACGGGTTAAACATAGGCTCTTTTTCTGCATTTTAAGAGAGTGCTGAGTAAATTTGATTATTTGGGGAGGGGTAATATGTATTTTGTTTATAAATTATAGAAACCAACTAGTTTTTGCTTTATAGACATATTTTAGTTCACAAAAGTCTCAAAACAAGAACAACACTCCTTACGAAGGTACATCTATTAACACTTTTAGGATCATTGAAGCGTATAACGCTTTTCATTATTATGAATTATTTAGGTTTTAAATAAATTGATATGTGTGTCCAACTTCTTTATTTATGAAATGTAAACATTGACATTTGTATTAAATGATGTTCAAAGTGTTACCACCGAGCATTATGGTGGCTCGGCATCTTTCTTCCAAATCAGGAGTGCCTGAAAGACCGGATATGTGTAATTGTTTCACAAATTTCAATTATCCTCCTTCGTAAAGATTTAAGATCATCAATTAAGATCAAGGCTTACATAGACTTTTTGTTTAGTGGCTACGATATGGAGAATGTGACAGTAACACAAATCCAGTACCGTTTGGCCACTGCTTTTGTGGAAGAACAATGCCGTGCCTATCTTAATTATCAAGGTAATCACTTTAAATAACACTTAAAATGAATGATAACGTGTACATTTCATCAATACACTAGTTAGGACACTAATCAATTTAGTTATTACAACAGGGTGCAGGGACAGGGGTGCAGTACATTGGAAGGAAGTACTGCTACTAGACCAACGGATACAGATATTAGATCATAATTACGCTCCACAGCCAGATTTTTACCCAATTAAGGGAGCTGGGTGAACTCCGGTAACCAGCGAACCCACCAGCGTCCACCCAGCCGAAACAATAACCTGACTTACTGCCCCCGACGACCAAAGAGAACACATACTTACTGTCACAAAATTTATTCTCTCTTACTACCATTTCCGACAACCCGTTCATATAAAAAATAGGGGACTACGTCAATCAAAAAATACACAAGTGTACCAAACATATCCTATTAGAAAAACGTAACTAAACTTGAAACCTGAATTGTTTATATAAAACTTGTTTATTGCATATTTTATTTTTTAAAACAAGTGTATTACTTCTTCATTATTTATATTTACGTATATTTAATTTATTGTTTTTAAAAATTATTATTTTATTATTCTTTTTATTGTTTAGGATTTTTTTTTTTAATTTTCCTACTGTTTAAAATCAAAATTATATAAACAAAACAAAGAAAAAATAGATTAAATCATACTGTATCATGCAAAAGATATTTGCACCTTAACATGTACTATGTATCAATAGCCATATCCTTATGGCAAAACTGTATACAATAATTAATAAAGACAACTATAAAAAAAAGTGGTATAACTAGGATTTAGTTTTGAGAGACGTGGGGAACATCCAAGGACCTACTATTAAGTAACTGCAACGGGAGGGTCCATGGTTTTTTAACCTGGAAAGTTTTAATAAATCTGGAATAAAATTGTGGACAGTTTTTTAGCCTTCTTAAAACTCTTCTAGGCTCTTTTTTTTATTTCATATGCAATGTTCCAGCAATTCGATATTTTCAACGTAGATCGGAACTCTATAAAATGATAAAAAGCTAGTTTTCGCTTAGTTGATACATTTTATTTTGCTAAACTCGAGAATGGGTGTGTCTAAAAAAAAAAAAAAAAAAAAAAACTTAAATCAAAAGACGATAACTTGTGAAGTCGATTTTTTGCATAATATAAACTATTCCGTGCTCGAATCGTTCGTTTTATGTTTCAGGGTTAAGTGTCCTAACTGAAAATATGAATTAAGGGTCTCAAAACAAGAAAACATTTCTTACTAAGGTTCGTATGTTAAGGCTTTGTTTAGGACATATTCACGTATAAAGATTTTCATTGTTATGGATTATTTAGGTTATAACAAATAGGCTAATATTGGTTCTAACTACTTTATTAATGAAATTTAAACATTGAAATTCGAATCAGATAATGTTCAAAGTATTACCATTTGACATCAAGGCAGGCTCGGCATTTTTGTTCCACAGCAGCAATGGCCGAACGACCTTGGATATGTGTTACTGTTTCGGCTGGGTGGACGCTGGTGGGTTCGCTGGTTACCGGAGTTCACCCAGCTCCCTTAATTGGGTAAAAATCTGGCTGTGGAGCGTAATTCTGATCTAATATCTGTATCCGTTGGTCTAGTAGCAGTACTTCCTTCCAATGTACTGCACCCCTGTCCCTGCACCCCTCCCTGTCCCTGCACCCTGTTGTAATAACTAAATTGATTAGTGTCCTAACTATTGTTTATTGATGAAATGTACTCGTTATCATTCATTTTAAGTGTTGTTTAAAGTGATTACCTTGATAATTAAGATAGGCACGGCATTGTTCTTCCACAAAAGCAGTGGCCAAACGGTACTGGATTTGTGTTACTGTCACATTCTCCATATCGTAGCCGCTTTTGGATGACACTAAACAAAAAGTCTATGTAAGCCTTGATCTTAATTGATGATCTTAAATCTTTACGAAGGAGGATAATTGAAACTTGTGAAACAATTACACATATCCGGTCTTTCAGCCACTCCGGTAACCACTCACACTAAATTCTCTGTGTAATGTTTTTTTTCCTATGATAAGAGATGCATTCGGAATCAGAAACAAATTGTAACTAATGAAGCAATTTCCTTAAAAATGATGAATTTCTAAAGTTTAAAATATAGCTTTATAAAATACTTCGATATTTACTTTCGAGATTTTGGTAATGCACCGTGCGCCGGTACCTATCCTGCCTACACGGTTTGAAATTTATTTCGTGATGGACCCATGGCATGAATCTCGACCTTCTCACTCTGGCTAGAAAAGGTCGGTTACCTGTAGGGTAACCCCCTGTATACCAGAAATGGTCAGGTAGTTGGAAAACAAAAAGAAAAGTTTCAAGGAACGGTTACCCACTGTGATTAACGACTTTCCGGGGAATTTTTTTTTTTTTTTTTCGGTGTCATTTTAATTGCCTACTATATCATAACTATTCCCATAACCTGCTTTTTACTTTTTACAGGCGCTGTAGTATCTTGAATTCTCTAATGACCATGAAGTCAATGCATCATAAGCGAACCTCAGATAATATCATTTACACGAATGGGCTTGGTAAAAACATGATGAATTATTACTTGATGAGGCAGCATACTATAATTTTTTTTTATCACATTTATACCTAAATATTAAAAAATTGAAACATATGAATTACAGATTCTCCAAGAAGCAACATTTTATTAGTTATTTACCTCTGCTTACATGTACCACACATTTCGACATGTTTCAAATAAATAGGTACATTATATATACAAATAAAGTACCATTGTGATAATGCACTTTGAAATCACACTCAACAATGATACAGCAATGTTAATGATCGAATTTTATTTAGTGTGTTTATTTAAGTTCTTAGAAAAAAATAAGTATTCAAGGATTCCATTCGTTGAAAACATGGGTAAATGAGAAAATAATAGTAATCTATTCTTATCAATTCTTTATATATTGAAGGGGAGAAGAGTACGAAATAACAGGATATCTAAGATCTTTATACCGCAATACCACCAAGATCAGAGATTGGCTGATTTATCTAGGTTCAGTACAAGGGGAATCCAGAAAATCCTATTCTATAGGATGTGTAGAAAAAAACAACTTAAATTCAATTCAACATCATTCGTCATTCGTCATTCGTCATACTGGTAACAGTATCGCTCTCCAGATGGCTTTTGGATAATTGCTCAGTTATTTAACTGATAGGAAGAAGTTAAGGGTGTGTTTTTAACATTCTTACAAAGCTGATCGAGCAAAAAAATAAATAAAAGCAGACCAGCGGACATAATTTGTGTGAGAAAAATTTTTTTGAATTTGAAAATCACTTAAGCTATAAAATATAAAAATAGAATTATATTGTTTATTTTAATATTATGTAATTTTGTCAACATAGATCTATGAATTTATGTGCCATAAAAGCATTGAACATGAATTCATGAGCATAGAAAACGAATGTCAAAATTAAATTTATAAACGATCATTAAGCAATTAAAAAGGAACAAGTAGAACTGGAAATAAATCTTAAGAAAAAAAATCTAATAAATATATTATAATTTTTTTTTTCACTCCAATTTAAAGAATCATACTAATTTTAAAATGTATTACCTCAATATAGGAAATAAAAGATGATGTAATTGAAGAATTTTGTCAATTTGTTGTACCCAAATAATAAATGAGTAACATTAATAATAAGATATAAGGATGCTGGTACGTGAACGAAGAAGAAAACCCAAATGTGCTGTATAGAAGACTTCAACATCCTCCAGAGCAGCAAGCAAATAAGAAAGATTTCAATACGAGACGGTACCTTTGACAAAAGTTGTCGGGTTTATCAAACGATCCTGACTCCTTATCTACAAAATATCTGAGGTATTTACTATTATTATATTGAGGGACGTACGATTCTTCCTCAACACGATTTATCTAGATCTCAGAATCCCTTTGATCGCCTACACATTCACTCGTAGTTCTTAGGAAGTAGAATAAGACCTTGGGACTTACTCAATTCGTGTCTAAAGCTTCAAGCTTTGTGTGGTAATGTAGGTTTTGCAATCTGTTGAAGGTAAGGGCTTCACATTAACACGGAATATCTTTAATCATTTTTTTTATCCCCTAAGCACTGACGGTAGGTAGTAATCTTCCATTAATTTCTTCTTCTTGATGCGATATTTTAAGATAGAAGCCCGATAGAAAATCCGTTGGTGATTTCAAATCGTTCTTTTCAAGTTTTATGGACCTAGCCATCGACCAATGTTTAGTACTAATGCAGACGTAACTAATTAAATAAATTTCGTTTATTACATTGCTTAAAAAAAAAATTGAAAATACTCACAAATTTTAAGGAAATAAAAATTAAAAACAACAAGCTTGGAAATGTAAAACCGAATCACTAGCTTATTGTCGATGATAAATTATTTGACAACAATATAAAGTGGAAACAATAAATGTAAACAATTGATTATCGATACTATAAAGTATATATGATCAATATTATAAAGTTGTCATCCCCCCCTACTAAGGTTGAACGATTATATCCAATGATATAGTAGTGCAATTAAAAAAATATATATTAGGAAGGGGTAGTAGTGGCCTTTTAATCTTAATCAACTATAAAATTGATTCGGGGATTATCGTTATACATAATAACGGTTTCTAGATATTTATAGACATTGAAATGGATAATACTTTTGTAACTGTAGGCAACATCTTTTTTCTTCAGCTTACAACATAGAAACATGTCTTCAGGACATATACAGTGTCATTTCAACGATCCACGCAAACTACCCTATAACGAGTCTAATCTTAAACGGCGAATATAACAGCCATGTAGGAAATTTAAATAAGTATGCTGCAAGGAGAAAGACTTAGCCCAACACTTTTCATACTGTTTGTTTGTGATATACACCACTTTTTCGAAGATAATGAAGCCCCAGGCGTCAGTATTGATAGCAGTCTGAGGCAATAATTCTCTTACTAGCAGATGACTTTATTCTTCTCTTTACAATTTGGCAAGAGGCCCAAAGGAAACTGAAGATAATACAAAAGTAATGCGGAAAAAATGTTATGATAGTAATAGTAAAAAAATCTTTTCACTTCCTCAGAAGATTTAACAAAGCTTCTGAGTATTTTATTCAGAAGTTCTCTCTTGCAGCTGCAAAAGTATCGGAAATTGTGCGAAAATGTGGTCCTGGCTAATGGGAATCAAAAATGGCTACGGTATCTTAAACCCTCTGTAGCGAGAGAACAAGAAGTTCAGCTCCAACCCACCAGCACCTCGAGCCTGTGATTTATACATTAATTTCTTTTATGAAAAAATATTATTTGTACATATTATTAATTTTTGTATATACTACTGAGTAATGTCGAAAAAATAATAAATAAACGATACCAAAATAACGCGCGAAACTACCTCAAGCGATAGCTACCCTCCAGGCTTGCATATCTCCTCCGTATCTACCGGAACAGCACCCGGTAGAACGAAGGCACTTTCCTTCACGACCTGGTGGCTAGCTACCCTCCGGGCTTGCATACTTCCTACGTACCTACAGGAATAATTCCCGGTAGGACGAGGTTATCATCCCCTGACATATAACGGTTGTCACCTTCATTCTATCTCATCATCTTCCTTGTCAATTACCTTACCAATATATAAATCGAAAATGCATTGTCGAGGCCTTCAGGATAAGCGGAATCAGAAAGAAAACAAGCACTCGACACCTTCTTAATGCTTCTGAAATATAGACCTTAAGATATCTAGAAGCTATTGAAGTGGTGCAGTTGAAGTTTCTGAAACAACAATTTAGATGGTCGAAGAGCAATGCTAATTACTTAGTATGCCTCGATACTCTGAAACCCTTTGAGTGTTAGAGTTACGAAAAAGGTCATGAACTACTTGTCCATATTATTGCGAAAGCTTTTTTACAACTAATTTCACAAGATACAAGGAATCCTGATAAACTTTTAAATATTCAACTTGTATCTGAGGGTTTAATTTTCTATATTTTTTATTGTTTTTTTCAAGGAATACTCTCCTTACTTCCCACTTCATTGGAGACATTTGGAACAATTGTTCTTCATCTAGTCCAGCGATTTCCGAAGTTGTGTACTCTATGCGGATGCCAGGGGCGCCTCAAACGAATGCCTCTTTCTCCAAACTTTACGAAAAAAAATATAAATTGCATTCCAGCATTTACTTTTCACTGTTTTTCCTACGTACCTAAGTCTTTAAGGTTAACTGTGGCGACATTTTTATATTTTTTTTGAGCTCGATAATGGTGCCGCGAAATATTTGTAACCCAAAAAGGTGCTGTGGGGAAAAAGTTTGAAAACCGCTGATATAGTCAAACCATATGTTCATCCCTTATTCTTTATCATCCCACTGAGGGATTGAAATTAAAAACTTTTCATTGTCCTTTTTGTGGACACCCATCTACTAGACTCTTTGTAATTGGACTCCGATATAAACTTTAATTGGGTCTGACAAGCCAGATCAATAGTAGCTCATTATGGCTATAGAGAAGAGTTCACTACAGTCTACCCAACCGAATTAGTACAATATAAAGGTGAAATATTGGAAAAGTTAAAAAACCATAGCCTACCAATCGACATACAATGATCAATCAATTTTAACGACAATCATATGTATAGAACTATTTCAGTATGTACAGAACTTATCAAACTTTACGCGACAAATCAAGTTTTCTTCTTCATATCCCGGGAAAACTGCACCTTCTGCAATCAATTCATCTTTAACAGCCTGTGTTCACACCCTTCTTTATTGTGAAAAGCTACCAAGAGACAAATATTTACGAGCATTTTTTTTCTCTGAACTCAGTGACGTCCATAAAACACAGGATACACTTCAAATCGACAGCGTAGAAAAACTAAACAAGATTTATTAATTTATAATAGAATTTAATAACCTGAAACCTTTAAACAGTGATGGCCGTCATACCAGTAATGTGTTATAATTAAGGTTAATCGTTAAGATGGTCTGTACAGTAAACTTTTTTTTTTATCAAGCTTCATTAAACATATAATTAAAATATAAAATATATTAAGTAATTAAAATATAAATACTTTACACTTATTGTTTTACTCATTTAAGTAAAAGGGCAATTAAGTTAAACTAGGCTCTTGTGGGTGAAATAAAGTTATCAGTACTTTTAGAATTTGTTCAAGATATTAAGTCTTTGACAAATAAAGTTCTATTCTATTCTACTATAAAGTGTGAGTAATGAAGTCACACAATATAATCAAATCTTTCAACAGGAGATGATGCATGGGATTAAGTCAGAACAAAATCGGAAAGCTAAAAATATATTGTAAAAATAAATCCATTGAAGAGCTATAGGATATCTTACAGACATCGTCTATAAATTAATAACAATAATCATAAGTTATTTTTAAGAATATATCATAAAAGGTTGAAATTGTATTCCTAATGTTTCGTCGGCAATGACAGATATACATACCGTCAGTAGTAATAACTTAGTAATAATAATATTTTCAGTAATCCCAAAAGAAGAAATGTTTTTGACGACAAAATAAGTAGGTATGCGTGTTGATTTTGTGCTCATTGAACCTGGTCACTTTTATACCTGCTACTTCGATGAGTGATGGACTTGTTCAGAACTCTAATCAAAGATTTTAAGCTTTGATGCTTATTAGAGGCGAAGAGAGAAGATATTTATTTGTGTTTGTTTGTGAGTGTGTATTAGCGACGATTAATCATTGCTTATATATTTATTATTTAACTTAATTAAATTAATATACATTTTTCGTTTTTTTTTAATATATTGTTTAAGAATATATCATTTAGAATTATTTAATTGCAATGATAACAGCAATAATTCCAGAGTTGAGCAGGAATCAATATATGAATAATTTAATTACATCTTCAATTACATGCTTCAGTAGCACTATAATTACACTGAGGGACCGTTAAACGGTCTAAAACATCAAAAATTAGTGGTTCTGAAGAGCAATTACACTGAAGTAATTGTAAGACACAATTACAATTACTTTAATTGTTGTAAAAGTAATCGCGATTACTCTGTAGCAGGTAGCGAGCAAGAAGTGCCGCCGCAACCCGATAGGGCTCAGCACTACAAGTGTAAGAAGCTAAGCAATTGTATATAATGTTATTATTATAAAAATACGATATCTTGTACAAATGTATGTATATGTAATGTGTAATAATGTTATTTATAAAATAAAAAAGATTGAGCAAAAAGAGTCAACGGAGCTATCTCAAGTAGAGTTGAAAGCGAGAAACCTCAGTGATAATCAATCACATGAGCCCTTTAATTTATTTTTTTTTTCGTACCCTCCATTAATAAGGAAAAAGGAAACTAGGTACATGAAAAATGTGTAGGTTGGGGTTATGCATCCTTTTACTACCAGGGGTATTTTAAGGTGTTAATTCTATTGTGCACTGTATGTGTTAAGTCGAAGGCGCCAAGTGCGCATTGATACAATGGTGAGCGGGTAGGGTCCGCTTTGCTGGTGGTGATATAATTAGATTTAGGCTGTAGAGACCAAACCTCTTCCCACAGCAAGAACATTTACCAAGGGGATATCTCCTTGCCATCTCCCAGGTGGTGGTGGAGGGGCAATTTCCCGAAACAGCGGGTTGGTGCAGGCCTTCAACACATCAAAAAAGCCCTTTAATTGCCACCGGGCTGATCCGTTTAATCAGGGGGTCAGTACCGGAACTGCGGCAGCTCTTAGACACCTGTGGTGCAAGGACGAATCACTGGCTGGTGGGAGATCTCAACGCCAGACACACTCTATGGCACAACACATCAGCGAACCTGGCGGGAAGACAAGTGGTAAAAACTGTCTTCACGGTAGTTCATCCAGGAACTCATACTTTCCGCCATTTTGGTACAGGCTTTCAATCCACAATAGACCTCCTGCTGACAAGGCAGCCACACCGTATCACAGGTTGCTCCGTGGCTGATATCACCTCATCGGATCACCCCCCGGTGATCTATGGAGTACACGGTAGCACCTCTGAGCCGACGTCCGAGAAGTTCAAATACCAGGAGGCAGACTGGATCCGGTTCAAGGAGAGGTCTGCCATAGATTGAAAGGTGTACCAACACTGCGCACTGAGGAGGAAGTGGACAACTACATTGAACACTTCACGGAGAGTGTCATGGAGTCTGTGCTCCAAACGATACCTGCCTACCACCCAAGACCCCCTCCACCTCCAGAAACCCCAGCCTCACATCATGGCACTCATAGTCAGCAGGCGGAATTTGAAGAACCGGCACTACCGCTCGAGAGATCCGGCTGTGAAGAAGACCCTCAACGCGATTACCACCCAGATCAAAAATCTCCTACGTCAGTGGAAGACCGCGATATGGCATGATCGCCTGAGGGCCACGCATGGTGACTACCGGACGTTCTGAAAGCTCGCCAAGGCAGCAACCAAGAAGACTTCAGCCGTTCGATTACGTGACAGAGGCCGCCTCATGAGCCCAACAGGCCGAGTCGTTGGCTGGGCACTATAGCAGGATATTGAAGCTAGGACTGGGGCATCGCTATCAATCTCAACCATGGCCCGAGAGAACAACTATATGTTTGTCTCACCTAGAAGACTGAAAGCCATCTTGAGACGATGCCATGGAAACCGGGCCCCTGGTCAAGATGGGATACAGACGGTCCTGTTGAAACAACTACCGAGGAAGAGAATCGCACAGCTCACCAACCTGTACAATTCGTGCTTGAGGTTGAGGTACTTTCCAGACAAATGGAAACATGCCATCTTGTTTCCACTCCTCAAGCCGAAGAGGACAGGATTTGACGCCGACCATTACAGGCCTATAACTCTCCTACCACATCTCGCTAAGGTTTACGAAAAGATCATCCTGAATTACCTTCTCCTGCGGCTTAAACTGCAAATATACAAAAGCATTCTACGGCCGGAGCTCCTCTACGGGTCACCACTCTTCACCTACCTCTCCGAACACCTCCAGTATTTCCAGGACACCAGGCTGCGGAGGATGGTCCGCACAACATCGTGGAAGAGGAAGAAGCCCCCGGAACTCCATCAACTCCTAGAACTGCCCACAGTGCCAGAGTTCATTGGTCGGAGGCACGTCAAGTTCTTTGACTCCCTCCAATTTTTGACCAATCTACTCTTCCAGGCACTGACACCAGCACCTCCACCAGTCCGATGGTAGGATTTACACCCGAGACCATCACAACTTTAACCCAGCAAAAGTAACAGTGACACGATTTTTAGTTTTAGTTTTAGTGTTTTTAGATTTACTGGAAAGTCAAAAAATTGAAGTGCGCCCCAGCACCTCACATATTTTCAAATCGATCAGTGATATTTCAAAATTTTGTATTATATCCAGCCATCCCTTTGAATGGAGCACAGCTCCAGTAAAAGAGCAAAAATCAACAAATTGTATACATTTGTATATAATGTATAGTACATATGTTTATATTTTGTAATTATTTTATGAATAAAGGGGATTTGACACAAAAAAAAAAAGTTTAATCAAGCCTTTTTCCAGGTCTAATCGTAATCGTAAATAATAGCACTGGTGACGTACCCTCTACTTGAGATAGAGAAGTTCATTGACAATCTATTCTCTCAACAGTTATTTTTTAGTATGCGCACCCTAGACGATGGTCTATTTCCTCTCCCTATCTCCAGCAATCTTTGTCCGTCCGGTTCATCTCGGCAACTAAAATTTAATTAGTCCTTAACCGTTATACTGGTCCGTCCGCTTCATCTCGGCAACCAATGCAATTTCCCGTCTCTCCCCGGCTCTAGTCCGTCCGCTTCATCTCGGCAACTAGAACTGTTACTCTACCTCAGACTCTCTCACCTAGACCTCCTCTACCTACGTCAGTGTCCAGGGCTCATCCCTAGCACGGCCCTTCCTTTCTTACCTATTATTGAATACACCTTGTCGTGGGCCTTCTGTAAAGTTGATATCAGGCTGGAGAACCACCTAAGACCGGACAACCCCGACAATTCCATATAATTACTGTAATTGTGTTTGCGACTCACAATTATAATGCCAAGTAATTTACAATTACAATTGCTTGTAATCATAGTATAACTTCTAGGAAAAATAGAGCAATTGCATTAGAATATATTTTGTAATTGCAATTACATTGCCTCAGATTATATTTGTAGTCCCACAATTACAGTAGTTCACCAAATAATTGCAATTACAATTACAGTAGTTCACTATGTATTTGCAATTATAATTACAGTTACAGTAGTTCACCAAGTAATTGCAATTACAATTACTTATAATTATACTTCTGCAATTCCAAATTACAGGAATTGGAAAGTAATTGTAATTGTAATTACTTTTTGACCAATTCTAGACAATACAAAACATCAATTTTTATTTCTCTCATACTCCAGATAATACAAAAATAGAA
>NW_027104734.1:1004219-1008049 GCF_000696795.3 Halyomorpha halys
ATAAATTAAAGAAATCAAACAAGTACAAAGGATGGAGAGGATTTTAACTTGAATTAGATAACTATAGCCCGAGCTATATATTAATTATTAATTAACAGGCAGCTTACTTTTTTTAATGATTTCTGAGCTAATCTAAATTATAATAATCATGAACATAATTATCATTAACTCATTCTATTTTATTTTATCATAACAAAAGCGGATTTTCATGTTAGTTTGAAATTCGTTTCTCTTCTCATTAATATTAGTCGAAAGTTAAAAGTTATGGTTTTTTAGTTATGTTTGTAAAATATCCTTTTAATTAGAAATTATTATCTTATTTCCCTTGTTGCTAGAATTTAGGTTTATATACTTTTTTTGCATATTTTCCAGACATTTTTGTTCATAAATTGATTTTTGATCCTAACTCCAATATTTTCTCTAATTCATTTCCTAGTATATAACCCTTTTTTCCCTATATGACTAATATCCTTCATACCTGTCATGTTATCTTACAATCCCTTCCTTCACATTTTGACAAATCCCTCCGTTACTTCCTCAATAACTTTTATCACATTATCGCAGTATCTGAAACCTGGCTTAAAACAAACTACCTACACCACTAGCTAGGTATGCCCATGGTTCCTATCATACCATGACCTAATTCAAATGTCCTATAACGTTCCCACTTCTATGTTTATCCCTATACAAGTCTCCTGGTGAAATTTCGACTCTTTAGCTCCAGAATTCATATTCCTATACTTGACTCACTATGCTCTTCCATAGAACCCATTTATTCCTCCCGATCAACTGACGAGATGGTGAAATGCCTCTCATCCGATCTCCTAATCTTTCTTAATAATCAACTCGCACCTCTTAAATCTTTTACCTTCCGACGCCCCCTGATGAAAAGAAGAGACATTGCAGGAAGACGTTTTAGGCGTATTAGACTAGCAGATGATTACTATAGCTTTCAGTACCTTAGAAACCTTACCCAGCCCTCCTTACACCCTGCACAGGCAAAGCACTTTCATAATAACCTCTCCAGCATGGAAAAAAATAATAGGTAGACCACTAAATAAGATCTCTTGTCTCTCCACAAAATCAAAGTTTAGACCCATCTCCATCCTATCAAACCTGTTAAGGCCTCTGGAAAGATTAGTTCATTCCCAAATCACCTCATTCCTTGAAAAAAATACTGTCCTTAATCCCTTTCAATCAGGTTTCCGTTCTGGTTATTTCATACAATCGGCTCTGATAAAAATTTCCATATCCGTCAGCTTCTATTATTCGCCCATATCTCAACTACGGATTTCTAGTATATAAAAAACTACCTAGTGAACTAGAAATGAAACCAAAAAGATTAATGAATTGCTTCATAAGTTTCATTTTCACTATTTCCAGACGATCTCATATTTCTCACTACTACTCTGAAGAAGTAGCTCTATCCTACCTACTATCCGAAGACTACACCTTTTTGGCACATCTATATTTCCCTAATGACCAAAACACCCTCCCTATATAATTGATCCTCTCTTCTTACATTTATACATCCACCTGTTAAATACAAGATCCAACCTACCGATTCGTACATCTCTTTCCATAGAACTGCTTCCTTTAAAAAATCCTTAGCTATTCCAGCTACCTCATTTAGGAACTCCTTACTCATATCTATCCATAAAGCTTCCTTCTTAGCATCATGCAAACATCTAGTATACGAGGTGTGGTAGAAAAGTAATGAGACTGCAACGCTGCAAACGATCTGGTAACCCTGCACTGTTGTCGTTGATAGAGCACGTGTATCAGAAACCTGCCGTAGCTCAGTGCGAGTTTCAACTGCTTCTCTTAACCACGTGATTTTTGTAACTGCTATTAGTAAAGTTGTGTTTTGGTTGTGCGTCACGCAAAATGGAAAAGCGGAATTTGAAGCAATGTTGTGCCATTAAATTCTGTGCTAAGCTTGAAGAATCGTCATTTGCAACGTTTTAAAAGTTAAAACTGGCCATTGGGAAACATTCTTATCCCCATCTCAAGTTTTATAATGGCAGAAATTATTTTTGGAAGGCAGGCACCAAACCAATGCTGATTTTTTTTGACAGAATAGTAATTGTCCACAAAGAATTTATTCATTCAGGAAAAACTGTTAACCAAGTTTTTTTATAAATGCGTCCTTGAAAGGTTCAAAAAAAGGGTCATTCGCGTTAGACCAAACATTGCAGACAAATGGGTTCTCCATCATGACACTACCCTCTCCATAACAGAAATTTTGGCCTCAAAAGGCATTCCTGTGGTTCCCGAGCCCCTCTATTCACCTGACCTCTGTCCCTGTGACTTTTTCTTAAACTGAAAAATGTCATCAAGACGTCATTTCGGGGCCTTCATCCAAAAGAGTGTAATGGACATGCTGAAGACGATAACGTTTAAGACTTCCAGCGCTGCTACAAACGGTGCGAACGTCTCCATCGGTGAGTAGCTACCCAAATGAACTACTTTAAAGAGGATAACAATGATGTTTTAATAAAATAAAAACTTTGCTTAGTAAAATTTAAAAAAATCTTACTTTTCCGCCACACCTGGTATATCCATCTCCTTGATTATCACTCTTCCATAAATATCATTATAAGCTTGGATAAAAATGTATCTTTTGTTCATATTTTATGTAAATAATGATTATTATAGTTCTATTTAAAATCAGTTTATTTAACCAGACAAATTCTGTTGAATAGTTTTCTTTGGTGGACAAGTGTCTCGGAATAAACATCAATTTTTCAACAATCAGTGTCTGTTCTTTATTGTTTTGTTGGTTTTTTTCCTGTTTTTTGAAGGAAACAGAAAGGTACTGAAGATTAAAATTTATAAGAGGTACATCACATTTTATCATTATTAAAAAAATTGTTTATTAACATTACAAGTAATTTACAAATTTATTTCACTTATTGTATAACATAATACATAGATGGACCGCATAGATCGACAAAGTAACTAAATGCCAGAGTAACAAACAGTAGTATTGAAACCAAAACACAAAACAAAAAAATGTCACAGATGAAATTCAACAAATTAGTTTATAATATTTTTTTTCTATTGAAATTGAGGCTAATTAGTTGCCTCAATTATGAGCATTAATATTTTTTTTTTTTAAATAATTTATTTATTGATATTTACAACTGTATACATATATAAACATCAAGTAAATTTGCTGTAAGTGATATTATGACATGATAAAAACATGTGGAGAATCTACCCATTGATAGAACTCCAACATTTCTAAAGGAGAAGATCTTGAAGCCATCTTCTTTTCAGACGTCTAGGAGGATTATTAGGTAGTGAAGGAGAAGCCAGGTTAGAAATGAGTTGGTTTGGGTGGTTGGGAAGTATATTTGGAAGGATTGGTATCTGGTTCTGGCCAAATCGGCAACAAAAGGGACATTGAGGTCCTGATGGATGATTTGATTTGTGACAATATCAAGTATGGAGCATTAAGGATTTTACAAAGGATCTTGGACTGTAAGGATTGGATTCGAGAGGAATTAGATGGTTTGATGAAGATGAGACTACATCGACCACATGATGGCATTGCTGGATAGTGGAGTAGGATGTTCGGAATCCAAACTGGTGATCTGGGATTATGCGGTTGGAATCTAGGAGAGGGTACAGGTGTTTTAAGATAAGTTTCTCAAGGATTTTTCCCATGATAGGTGACAGAGAGATAGGATGGTAAGAAGATGGGTGTTCTGGCGGCTTTTGAGGTTTGGGAATCATTTTGATTATGGATAATTTCCATGGGTCAGGAAAGTATGTGGATCTGAGGACAGCATTGTAGATGTAGGTCAGGAATATAACAGATTTTC
>NW_027104734.1:1008179-1020679 GCF_000696795.3 Halyomorpha halys
GTCATTTGGAGTGGAGTATTCAATACTTCTTCAATGTGTTCAAGGTTGGTTGAATTAAGGATGTCAGGGTGTGGCTCAAAGGTTTTAGAAAGATGCTGACCAAATATTTGAGATTTTTCTTCGTCTGATTTTGTCCATGTTTGAGATTCAGTAAGAAGTGGGTGATTAAAATTCTTGAAGTTAAGAATCTTCTTAGTAGTCGTCCATAAAGATTTGTCAGTAGTCGCGAGGTTTTCAGTTAAGTTAGTTAAATTTTGCGTTTTGAATTTTTTAAGTTCTGTTTTAAGTTTGGTTGTAAATATAGTATAATGTGTTTTATCTGATGGGTATCTAGTCCTGAGCCACTTAGCTCTTGCTCTTCGTTTTTCCTTTAATAAGGTGCGAATGTGGTGTGGCAAGTTAGTAGGTATGGTATTATTAGTTTTACTGATAGTTGTGTTGTCGTATATGCAAAATCTTATAGATTCTATTAAGTTTTCTATGGCTTCGTCAATGTCATGTTTAGTCTTAAGTGGAATTTTTAAGTCCAGTTTGTTTTCTAAATCATCACGAAATTTGTCCCAGTTAACTCATCCTTTAATCAATGAGGGAGGAGAGGGCTTAGGAACGAAGTTCGAATGTAAGAAAAGGATAACTGGATTGTGGTCTGAGGAAAAGCATTATTATTAAATTTAAAAATCAAGTAAATTTTAATGTGATCACAAAAATCACAATGTAAGACCAAAGATTAAAAAAACGTAACATGTGCTACATTCAAAACAATGAAAAAAACAATAGTAATTTATTGAGTTATAAAATATATTTAAAAAAAAAATTGATTTCATCTAAATTAAAGTCAATATTAGAGATAAATTAAACAAACAGTACTTAAATTAAATTTAATATAAAAAAATAATGAAAAAGCATTTTATAAACCTAAACAAATAAAGGGGAACCCTTTATAATCCCAATAGATGTAAAAATAATTGTTTAAACTTTTTCAATATTTATACTCCCAAATTGGTATCAACAACATTCATATAAAGTATTAATTCAACATGAACAGTAAAAATGAATTTACTTAAAAACAGAGCCCGGTTCTTTTTGCAGGATGAAACCACAGAATATAGCACATACTATACAATAAAAAACAGTAAAATATGCAATAAAAAAACATTAAATATGCAGAAATAAAACACTAAATATTCTGTAGGAGACCTAAAATATTAAAACAAACTACGAGTGTGTTTACAATAAGTTTGAAAATAAGTAATAAATCAGTAGAGGAATTAAAAATTAAATAAATAAACAAATGAAATGCAAATGAAAATTAATATAACCATATCTTTAAAAATAAATAACAGTAAGTACATCAATGTGTTAAAAATATGTATGTTAATGGATAAAAAAAATTAATATGAAACACTTTTTATAAACTAAAATATGAAAGTAATAAAAACTTACAGTTATTATTAAAATTAAATTAACAATCAATTTATTTAAAAACTAATTGATATCAACAAAACAAATAAAATGCAAATAAATCAGTCAGTGACATACCTTGCATAATAATTAATTACCACAAGCATTTATAAATTTGTTTAATGAAGCCTGAAGTTGTTTTATCTTCAATCATAAAAAATATTTGTATAATTGTCTTTCTACATAATCATAAAACAAATGAGTAATAGGAACAAATTTATAAGCACTTAAAATTATCAGGTTATGGTCAATGTCACTGAGAAGAACTGAATCATTCCTATTTTAATTTTTTAAAAATATTTTTCTGAGTGAATAGTACCAAATTTTTAATAAAACCTTGTCCATATTTTTTTTTCTTCAAGTTTTTCTTACTTGGCCTAGCAATGGGAGTCTGGATTTAGTAATTTGAAATTTTCATCTGACAACAATCTTCTTTTTTGAATTTTTCTTTGTTAAGTATTAATATGATAGATACTAATGAAAGAGTGATTATTTAATAGTACAATTCATTATTTCATATAGCTTTTTTGCACACTGGCTCTTATCTCTAACTGTTTCAAATTCAAGATTTCAATCCAATTTCTCGATCTAAAATTTCAACATTGAAGAAAACGATGCACTTACTCATGGAATTTCAAATAACAATAAATATTACTGCTTCTAAAGAACATAAGCAATAAACTAAAATCCATATTCCATGAATTAAATTATTGAAATTAGCATTATTTCTTTAATTATTTATTGTTTTTTTCATTGAAAATCAACCTACAATAGTAACGAGGAATTATAACTCCAATGTTGCAATTTATTTTTTAATTGAAATTATCCACATAAGCAACTATATGCATGTATTGTCAAATATGCAAAAATATCTAAAATAATAGTTGATTAGTTGCACCTGAGTACACTAATTTGCATAAATACTTGGTCAACTGTTTAAAATATGCATGCAAATAAGATATTTAATTGCATAAATAACCAGGCTCTGTTTATTATCACATTAAAACTCATGCTTTGGAAATAATCATAAAAAGATTGGATTAGTGAAGAAATTGAAAGAAATTAAATATACCAAGTAGCAAAAAATGAAATGAGGTCAAACAAAGAGTCAGGCCAAAAAGTATAGCAACCTAAATAAAACAAAAAATAATATAGCTAGAGTGCAGAAGAAATTTCAGAGAGGAAAGACAATAGAGTACCTCATAAAATTACTTGATTTGTAGGGGAGAAGAATTTTGGGAGAAAGAGGTCAGCAAATCATAAAAAAGAAAATCTTGAGCATAAAGAAGGAGCAAATGCTGAAGTTGGAAAAAAAATACTATAGCGAAACTTAGATAAAATAGGAAATACATTAAACTGTCAGGTTTAAAAGTTAAATATTATTACTTTATACTATAATCAAAGTCTAAACAGAATAATTAAGATGAGAATTTCCAATTTTATAGATTACACCTTAGGGAAACACAAATCCATTAACAAAAATATACAAGATACTAGGAAACAAACCAAGCCCAGGAACTCATGTTAGTGATCAGTGATAAGGGAGGTGAACCAGATTGGCTGGTAGATAAGTAAGTTGGAATAGCTTCAGATAGAGATCAATGATGGCAATTCATGGAGGCCCTTAGCTGCATTATTTTTTGCAAAGAAAATCATGTAAACAAAACGTTTTTTAAAAGTAATATTGCAATTTATGGGTAAAATAATAAAGGGAAACCTGTCCAACCTTTTCACTTGACACCAATTACAAAAAACATATCTTAACTTCAACAGAACAACACTGTAATGATAAAATAAAATATTAACAGTAAACTAGAAAGGGTTTAAAACTGAATTCAAATTGGAGATCAATCCTCAACAGAGAAATAAATTTATAGCCATTAAACATGTTTGGATATAGGTACAAGATAATAATATTTAAAAAAACATACCTAATAACAATAATGAAATTAAACAGAAAAGGAAAAATAATGATAAATTAATACAATGAAAGAAAACAACTGAAACACAAAAAAACAGATTTCAAAGTAGTAAATAATGTATAATAAATAAATCGTATATTTATAGAGTTAATAGAATTTTCAATCATAGAGGAAATATAGGGGGAAAAAGAAATTACATCCAAAACATTTATGTTATGGTTTATTTTTTTCTAAAAATAATACCTTAAAAATATTAATTACTACTGAATGATGATTTATCAGATAGTTTGGTAATATTGAAATGATTAAAACAAAAACATAGACAATTTTCTTCAAATCAGGGCTATACATGAAAGTGGATATAGAGAAGTTAACACTTTTATCTTTAAAATATGATAGAAAGTTCAAGGCATAAATAATATAAAATATAATAAGATAATTTTAACAAATGTAATGGTCCCAGCCAACATCACTGATCATTGGGTATAAATTCAGACTAGATTAATTAAAAACTATAAAATAAATCATAGATTTCATTTTAAAATAAGGAAGAACCTTGCACTGTACAAAGAGTAAACAACAACTTTTCTTTTTTTTTTTTCCTATTAATCATATATTTTTCAACATTGTTCTATTATTCAAAAGTATTCTCTTGAAACTAAAAGCACCAATTACTTCAATTGAATCAAAATACTTGGATAAAACATTGATATTGAATTTCCTCAATAAATCTTAAATAAATATTTTATTAATAACAAAGCCTAGTTATTGTAAAAATTATAAATAATTAATTCAAAGTAACAAATAAAACTTAAGGACAGATTATTGGCTTAAGTATTATAAAAAAAAAATTATTTCTTCTAGTAAAATGGTATATTTATCTAACATCTGATTAGAAACAATATTTATTTATTTTAAAAACAGGAGAATTAAATTTCAGTGAAAACACAGGTCATCGACAGTTTGAATTAATTCAGTGAGACATGTGGATTAGAAACAAAACTAAAATGTTAAAAAAAGTCTTTCAAACATTTGAATGAATTTAATGATTTTTCAAAAACAATTTTTGTTAAAGAGAGAATTTAAAGATTTTTATCATTGTTTATAATTTTAGAAAAGTTTTAAAATCATAAGATAAACGAATAATAAAGGTAAATTAATTGTTAAAAATAGTTACAAACTAAAGTATAACCATATAATTAAGGGGAAAATCATAATTAAGAGAAAATATACATCACAGTCTTAAAAGTACTTTCAGAACATTGCATTTAATGATACCACAAAAATTTGAAATTTTTTAAATGCAGCATTGAAAAACCAATAAAATATTTAAATGTTTAGCAATTAAAATTAAAACTTAATTTTCATAACAAAATGTTTCCACAAACTACGAAGTTTAAATAAACATAAAAAGAGGGATGTTTTGTGAAATAATGACACTGTATCACTGTTTCTTAACTTTAATTAAAGTAATGAGATATTTAAGGTAATGAACATTTTTCCAAAGGAAAATAATTTAGGACTCACACTTATTTTAGTTATAGATACAATTTAAGTTATATAACATATATTGTCTGATTTCCAAAAATTTGTTTTTTGATTAAATATTCTTGTAAAAATAGATTTGTTGTTTGTTTGTTAATATTAATATATAACAATAAAACTCTATGAAACAAAATGGATTTAAAATGATAAATTTTATTGAATATCCTTGCAGTATTCCAATTCTAAATTAAATTATATACATATATACATAGATTGATTTAAATTACAAAATAATAAGAATGGAATATACATGAATAAAGGCTTATCACACCAATACAGTTTAAACTGTAGAATCCTATATCTCCAATCAATTGTCAGCACTAATTTTGAACAACAAAGCCAAATTTGTAAATGATTTGTATATATATTTCTCATTATCCAGAAAAAATTATTTTGGCATAAATCAACAACCTTTTTTGAGAGAGGGAGGGGGATTTCAGCAGTAATTGCAAATGTCTGGCAGTTTTAGAAGTAGTCTGTTGTTAGGTTTCATAATTAGCTGTTTCGAGTTCATATCACACCTGAATTCAGTTTGTTTCCAAGGACCTAGGAAATTGTATGAGGAATGAGGAACAATATAACATTTGAAATGAAAGATATAGTCCTGGACATTAATGAAGAAATGATGTAAATATATAAGAACAGCAGTTTCAAGATAACCAACCTATTGTTTTGAATGAGGATCCTGTAAATTCATTAGTTATTTCCAAAATTTAGTATTATATCAATAATAAGTAGATTTGGAACAAACGGATTGTACATAAAATACCAACTTCTTGAAAATACATTAGTAGCCTGATTTGCATAAGATTCTTGAAATTATTACTTATTTTTAAATAGTATATGAAACAATGGAAAATAATAAGTATTTCTTGAATAAATTAAAATTGAGTCTATACATACCAGTGGTACCCAACTCATAGAAGTCTAGCAAGACCACTAAGCCATAATAGAACCATTGGTGGCCTAACCTCACTCTGCTTTGGGATAAAAGGAGGTCCCCCCTGATGAAAAATATTCGAAAATTAAGTTGGTTAAAAGTGCATTTTGATTCACTTTTACTATGTATTAACCTCTTAAAACCTTTTATCTAACACCTAAAGTTGCAAAAAATAATTAATAAACTACTAAGAATAAATTACATCAAAAATATGTTTCCGGACCCTACCATGACCAACCTGTGTTCTGCGGACTACCATTTGGGAACCACTGATATATATTCTGTACTCCTGTGACCCCTTTTTGGAGTAGAAATGGTGATTGTGGGTCAATTAACATATTAAGAATTCATTTTAGTCAACAAGAAAAATGGAAACCACTTTCTTTTTTGTTGATACTGTCTGAGCAAACCTGCCCTACCTGATATTGTTCAAATATGGACAAACAAACAATAGCTGGGCTGGAGATTAAGGTAACTAGAGTTTAAAAAACATTGGCTACAAATAATCATAAATATGAATAAAACAAACACATTATTTGTCTTAGAAATATAATTAAAGGCTTTTTTTTACACACATTGGTAGATTTAACATAAATGTAAAAATATCAAAACAGTATTAAACTAAAATGAGAAAAATAATGTATTATATACACACACACACACACAATGACTTCATTTCAGAAGATTAAACAGGTAACAGCAAAGGGGGGAAATATCACATCAAAATCACAGTTAAACGAAAATGGAACAGTAATGGCTCCTGAAAAAAAAAAAAAAAAAAAGAATAAATAAAAGTACTGAAATTATATTTGAGAATGTTTCCCCCATTATTTATCTAGAAGTGGTAAACAAACATCTCAGTAATCTTCTAAAACAGGAAACAATATTAAAATATGAACTTATTTGAAATAAAAGTGTCAATTGTTTAATTCATACTACAGGATTAATAATGCAAAGTCATAGAATCTTTGTTAGTCCAATAAAAGTAAGGTATCTGCCCACATTAAACCAATGTTTATGTTATTTCCTACACTTGTTCAGTATCTATTGAAGGAAATATAAAAAAGTGCTGACAAATAGAAAATGAGTTTAAATTATTAATTTTATTAATTATTTATCATATAATTTTATTAATTAATTTATCAATTATTTTTTTAAAATTTAATCTTGTTTGAAAAATGGTATATTTTTGAAAAATTTTGTCTACCAAGTTTTTTTCTAAATATACTGTACCATATATAATGAAAATGTTGAGAACTGAAATTACTAAAGCATTTATTTCTATAGATATGCCATTTGGGGTTTGTTTAAGTTCTGTAAAACAGTTATAGTAATGCCAGATTTTTCTAAAAGGCTGCTGTATATTCTCAAGTTGATAGCCACTAACTCATAATGTATTACAAGTAGCTTAAATATTAATTTAATAAAATTCAAAAGATTAAATTGCAAAAATTGGTGATAACAATTGGTAACAAATTAAGTTAGAGGAAGCTATCAATGAAGTGTTGAAACTGTTTAGGCCACAAAAACTTTGTTCCATACTGAGGTAGCATCAGTATTGCAGACCCTCAAGTGGAAGTGGATAAAAGGCCTGAGGAAACTAGCCAAGGAACTTTAAATCCTGATGATCATACATGGGAGAGTCATCCTGCAATGAATCCTTGGACACTGTGGCCATGCTGAAAACGAGAAGGCAGAGCAGCTGACCAGGGAGGGGACTTAGGGTCTGCAGTTCAACTGTGACCTCAGCCTTGATGAAATAAAAATGTATGATAAAGCCACCATTAGACAATGAATTAGGAGACATCCACATCACGACCCCATCCACCAACTCACATGACAAGAACAAGTCCTCATTTTTCGCTTACAAACTGGGCCAGCCTTACAAGCATCTCAGAGCCCATGTTTTGCTAAAGATCCATATTAGCTCCAGTACTCTCTGTGAGTGTAGAGAAGGTGAATAAACTGCTGAGCACATTCTCCAAATGTGGTAGTTTTTTTCCGAGCAAAAAAGAATGATGTAGCTCTCTCTAAATGAGGTGCAGATAAAGCTCTATGGAAGCCAGGAGAACCATGGAATTCTTCATTTTAATTCCTGACCTGGCCATTTAAGGGAAGAACATGGAAGAAGAATTGCAGAAAGTTTGGTAAATAACAAGATGTGTATTATACATGTCATGTTCAATTTTGAAAGGAAACGTAATAATACTGGAATATGAAGTCCAGTGCAAGTTGTATTGCTGTGCATTTTTGTTTATATCTAGAAATCCATTTACAATAAAAAATATTTCATTTTTTTCTTTTTTATCTAGTGTCTTATATACAGGAGTAAAAAGTTTACCCATTAAAATTTTCTGCTTTTGTTATTTTTTATTAGCACATTCCCATTAAAATTATGTATTTTGGAGAAGGCAGTATTTTATCAACAGCTAATGCGCATTATCTGTAAGAAAATAATTCAAATATTTACCTAAACTATGCAACTGGAACAGTAAATGTCTTTGAAAAGTAATTGTTGAACTATTCTAAGCCACAACACTAAATGTTTATTTTATTTTATATATTGTTTTATGTATTGTTTAAGAATATAAAAATTTTTAAAGCTTTATGAATGAATAAAGATAGCACACAAACCTTTAAAATCAGAAAGAAATCTAAATGAGCTCAAATCCTGAACCTGATTGTATGGCATATAAAAGCCTCTCTTTCATAACATTTTCATTAGTGAACTCAGGTAACTTTAGAATGTTCATACATGTACTAGAAGACGGGAGTCTGTTATCATCTGATTCCACCAATTGGATACATAGAGGTGGATAGAGTTCCTGAAACATTTAATAAATTAAATTAATACATGGTATGAAATGAAGGGATTAGTATAAAAACATTCTCACATACTTTCTTCATGGCAATGGAATTTTTCCACAAAAATGGGTTTATTACTTATAAGCTTACCTAGATCAAAGAGAACACAATATATTCTTTTTTAGATATAGAAATATATATAGAAATTTATATATTCTTGGATTTAGCTGGTTTTGAAACTTATAGCAACTTAAATGTCTAATTAAATATCTACATTTTTTATTAAACTTTAATTGAGAATAAAAAAATATGTGTATCCTAAATAACAGGATTAGGCTGATTAGTTAATTTTGTATTTAAAAGAAATTATGAATATACCCATGAAAATAAAAATCCCAATATTTTTAAGATGATAAATTAAGGATTAGAAAAAAAAATGCAAACACATTTTTTCCCTTATGTTTACCAACAAAAATAATTGAATATCATGAAAGAATGCTCGATCAAATGAGTCGCACTGCCTTCTATGCCTTGATGGAAGAAATCACAGGCAGCTTTAGTTGCCCAGTCATGCGGTTGAAGCAATTACTAAGCACAGGAAATGACGATTTTACAGCTAAACCTTAACCATTACAAAGCTGCACAGGACCTTTGCCAGCAAACTATCACGGAGAAGGACATCAACATTGCTGAACTATGCGAACAGTATAGAAATATTAATGGGCCCTGAAGATGAAAGACCTTAGTGGTCAAGCAGCTATTTGGGTCATAAAGGATCACTTAATACAAGAAGTCGAACCGATTCAAAGAAAAAGATTTTTGTGGGTTAAGGACAGAAATGTCCACATCTGTAGTGTCTACGCACCAAAACAAGAAGAATTTGGGCCTCTACTTGATGGCACTGAGCAGGAACTGTGAGGTTGGTATCCCCTTATCATCGCAGGAGACTTCAACGCACAGGCTACTGCAAGGGGTAGTAGAGATACCAACACGAGAGGCAAATATCTGCTTGACACATTCACTGTTCTAGATGTTGTTCTCCCTAAAACAGGCTCTACTCCAACTTTTCAAGGAATGGTAATTCCTCAATTGTTGATGTGACTTGTGTAAGCGCAAAGCTTATATGCCAGGACAATCATTAACAATAGCATAGTATCAGGCCATCTACTTGAATGTCTGATTGATAGCCCCTGGTGATGAAATGAAAAAGACTGCAGCCAGTAGCAGGTTGGAACCAATGATCTTTCAACAGAGATTCCTTTGTTATCATGATGAAAGAAAGAATTGAATTATTTATCAGTACGAAAAAGGGTAATACAACTGATGAAGTTTATTACTGATGCTTTTGATGCTTCAATGACCAGGACTTCAAGGAGAAATCGATACATGGCAGTGTACTGGTGGACCGAGGAGATCGCTGTCCTATGACGAGCCTGTTTTCATACCAGAAGATTGGCCCAGAGAGCGAGAAGTTGCTTGTTTTATAAGGCTCCAAAACAGTATCAAAAGCTAAAATGAACCTAGTCAAAGCAATAAAAGAAAGTAAACATAAATGCTGGAAAAATCCGTGTGAGGTGGTTCATGAAGATACACGGGGAAGACCCTACAAAATAGTTACGGACAAGTTAAACTTGTTACCCCCAAGCTCTCCTGAGCTGTTAGAAGAAATAGTGGCAGTGCTATTTCCAAGATGCTCGGAAGTACTTTTTGACAAAACAGTAATGTTGGATTTGGAACTAGTGCCAGAAATCACAGAGGAGGAACTGGACAGCTCTCAGGGGTTCCTCAACAGCTTTCAGGGGTAGGTCCCCATTGGCGGACCATAAAACTGAGGCAGTGTTGATGACCACTAGAAAATTGAGGGAGATTATCAGTCTCACCATTGGGGAGTTTGATATCTTATCCAAGCCATCTATTAGATATCTTGGGGTGCATATTTATGCCAGACTTAGGTTTGATGAACACTTACACAAAGTTAGCACCAGAGCAGCTCAAGTGACCAATGAATTGGCGAGGATTATGCCAAATATTGGAGGACCAAGAGAGATTCACAGGAAGCTTCTTTAGCCAGTTCCATGCATTTGTATGCAGCACAAATCTAGGCAGAAGCCTGGCAAGTGCATTTATATTTCCATAAGGCTATTGGTGTGTATCAAAGAAGTGCTCTTCGTGTTGCTCGAGTTTTTCACACTGTATCCTACGATGCTGTGTGCATCATGGCAGATATGCCTCCGATAGATCTTTTGGCAGATGAACACAGCTGGATGTTTCAAAGGAAACAAGAAGAGCCTGATGCTTACTAGGCTGCAGTAACCACAGAAGAGAGAGCTCAGGCTTTTGAAAGATGGCAGAGACGCTGGAATGCCTCATCTTCTGGAAGATGGACCCACCGTATGATTCCCAATGTATCAACATGGATATCCGGGAAAAGCAGAGAGGTGGATTATTACCTCACTCAACTGCTTACAGGGCAGGGTTGCTTCAGGGCCTACTAAGCCCGCTTCAAACTGGAGGCAGGGTCATTATGCCTAACATGTGATTCCATGGATGAGACAGTTGACCATTCGTTCTTCCATTGTCCAGCTTTTGCCCAAAAGAAAAAAAGCTGGACATGAAACTGGGCAAGAAATCAGTTTCAAAAAACTTCGCCTCGACGATAACTAGGCAGGAAAATGCATACAGGAAGGAGTGCAGTAGCAGAATATGCAATGCAAAATGGTAGAAGGCTCAAAGTACAAGAGTGAGAAAGAAGAGGCCAGACAATGGCCTCACTTAAATAAGATGTACAAAGAAGCTGTAGGCTGATAGCCCTTCTATCAATCTATGAAGTAATGCTTGACAGCGGTTCCGCAGGGTGGTAAAGATGAATTGAGAGGTTTTTTAGTGAGTAGGAATCTCACATTCTTATTTGCTACATCTTGTCAAATGAAAGATTTTTACCCTACCCACAAAGAAAAAAAAGAACACAAAACAACATGGATATCCCCAACATGGGGAGGTAGACTATTATCTCACTCAACTGCTAACAGGGCACAGTTGCTTCAAGGCCTACTTAGCCCGCTTCAAAGTGGAGGACAGATCATCGTGCTCAACTTGTGATTCTGAGAAAGAAACAGTGGAACATTCGTTTTTCTGTTATCCAAGTTTTCTAGAAAAAGAAGAGCTAGACATGAAACTTGGCAAGAAATCAGTTCCATAAAATTTAGTTGCTTTGATGATGACTAGGCAGGAGAACTGGAGTGCTGTAGCAAACTATGCAGTGAAAATCAGCTGAAGGCTTAGAGCATAAGAGTGAGAAAGAAGAGGCCAAACAATAAATAAGATGTAAAAAAAGATGTAGGTAGATAGCCCCATTAAGTAATACTTGACAGCAGTTCTGTAGGGTGGTAAAGAAGAATTGGGAGGTGGTTTTTTAGTGAGTAGGAATCTCACTGTTGTGTAATTTTTTATTTGTTTCATTTCGTCTTATGAAATATTTTTCCCCTTTCTACAAAAGAAATAAATAAAATTAAAAAACTCACCTATTTTTTATTTAAAATATATGTAATTTTATAGTATTTTAAATAATGTACAAACACAAAAAAAGACTTGTTTTACAAGTTTCTTGAAATAACTTGAAAAATAAGCCAAAAATGTTTATTTACTGAAAAAATTAAAATAGAGAGATATCATACTTTGAATCCTAGAAGAGGAGGCCTAGAACAACTTGTAACAAATCGCAACAATAAACTCTTTTGAAGATTATCAAATGACTTCACCACATTCCAGAACATTACTATGGTGGGATGTTGAGCAGAATATCCACCTTTAAAACACAAAAAGAAAAA
>NW_027104734.1:1023179-1035933 GCF_000696795.3 Halyomorpha halys
TATATATATATATATATATATATATATATATATATATATATATATATATATATATATATATATATATATATATATATATATATATATATATATATATATATATATATATATATATATATATATATATATATATATATATATATATATATATATATATATATATATATATATATATATATATATATATATATATATATATATATATATATATATATATATATATATATATATATATATATATATATATATATATATATATATATATATATATATATATATATATATATATATATATATATATATATATATATATATATATATATATATATATATATATATATATATATATATATATATATATATATATATATATATATATATATATATATATATATATATATATATATATATATATATATATATATATATATATATATATATATATATATATATATATATATATATATATATATATATATATATATATATATATATATATATATATATATATATATATATATATATATATATATATATATATATATATATATATATATATATATATATATATATATATATATATATATATATATATATATATATATATATATATATATATATATATATATATATATATATATATATATATATATATATATATATATATATATATATATATATATATATATATATATATATATATATATATATATATATATATATATATATATATATATATATATATATATATATATATATATATATATATATATATATATATATATATATATATATATATATATATATATATATATATATATATATATATATATATATATATATATATATATATATATATATATATATATATATATATATATATATATATATATATATATATATATATATATATATATATATATATATATATATATATATATATATATATATATATATATATATATATATATATATATATATATATATATATATATATATATATATATATATATATATATATATATATATATATATATATATATATATATATATATATATATATATATATATATATATATATATATATATATATATATATATATATATATATATATATATATATATATATATATATATATATATATATATATATATATATATATATATATATATATATATATATATATATATATATATATATATATATATATATATATATATATATATATATATATATATATATATATATATATATATATATATATATATATATATATATATATATATATATATATATATATATATATATATATATATATATATATATATATATATATATATATATATATATATATATATATATATATATATATATATATATATATATATATATATATATATATATATATATATATATATATATATATATATATATATATATATATATATATATATATATATATATATATATATATATATATATATATATATATATATATATATATATATATATATATATATATATATATATATATATATATATATATATATATATATATATATATATATATATATATATATATATATATATATATATATATATATATATATATATATATATATATATATATATATATATATATATATATATATATATATATATATATATATATATATATATATATATATATATATATATATATATATATATATATATATATATATATATATATATATATATATATATATATATATATATATATATATATATATATATATATATATATATATATATATATATATATATATATATATATATATATATATATATATATATATATATATATATATATATATATATATATATATATATATATATATATATATATATATATATATATATATATATATATATATATATATATATATATATATATATATATATATATATATATATATATATATATATATATATATATATATATATATATATATATATATATATATATATATATATATATATATATATATATATATATATATATATATATATATATATATATATATATATATATATATATATATATATATATATATATATATATATATATATATATATATATATATATATATATATATATATATATATATATATATATATATATATATATATATATATATATATATATATATATATATATATATATATATATATATATATATATATATATATATATATATATATATATATATATATATATATATATATATATATATATATATATATATATATATATATATATATATATATATATATATATATATATATATATATATATATATATATATATATATATATATATATATATATATATATATATATATATATATATATATATATATATATATATATATATATATATATATATATATATATATATATATATATATATATATATATATATATATATATATATATATATATATATATATATATATATATATATATATATATATATATATATATATATATATATATATATATATATATATATATATATATATATATATATATATATATATATATATATATATATATATATATATATATATATATATATATATATATATATATATATATATATATATATATATATATATATATATATATATATATATATATATATATATATATATATATATATATATATATATATATATATATATATATATATATATATATATATATATATATATATATATATATATATATATATATATATATATATATATATATATATATATATATATATATATATATATATATATATATATATATATATATATATATATATATATATATATATATATATATATATATATATATATATATATATATATATATATATATATATATATATATATATATATATATATATATATATATATATATATATATATATATATATATATATATATATATATATATATATATATATATATATATATATATATATATATATATATATATATATATATATATATATATATATATATATATATATATATATATATATATATATATATATATATATATATATATATATATATATATATATATATATATATATATATATATATATATATATATATATATATATATATATATATATATATATATATATATATATATATATATATATATATATATATATATATATATATATATATATATATATATATATATATATATATATATATATATATATATATATATATATATATATATATATATATATATATATATATATATATATATATATATATATATATATATATATATATATATATATATATATATATATATATATATATATATATATATATATATATATATATATATATATATATATATATATATATATATATATATATATATATATATATATATATATATATATATATATATATATATATATATATATATATATATATATATATATATATATATATATATATATATATATATATATATATATATATATATATATATATATATATATATATATATATATATATATATATATATATATATATATATATATATATATATATATATATATATATATATATATATATATATATATATATATATATATATATATATATATATATATATATATATATATATATATATATATATATATATATATATATATATATATATATATATATATATATATATATATATATATATATATATATATATATATATATATATATATATATATATATATATATATATATATATATATATATATATATATATATATATATATATATATATATATATATATATATATATATATATATATATATATATATATATATATATATATATATATATATATATATATATATATATATATATATATATATATATATATATATATATATATATATATATATATATATATATATATATATATATATATATATATATATATATATATATATATATATATATATATATATATATATATATATATATATATATATATATATATATATATATATATATATATATATATATATATATATATATATATATATATATATATATATATATATATATATATATATATATATATATATATATATATATATATATATATATATATATATATATATATATATATATATATATATATATATATATATATATATATATATATATATATATATATATATATATATATATATATATATATATATATATATATATATATATATATATATATATATATATATATATATATATATATATATATATATATATATATATATATATATATATATATATATATATATATATATATATATATATATATATATATATATATATATATATATATATATATATATATATATATATATATATATATATATATATATATATATATATATATATATATATATATATATATATATATATATATATATATATATATATATATATATATATATATATATATATATATATATATATATATATATATATATATATATATATATATATATATATATATATATATATATATATATATATATATATATATATATATATATATATATATATATATATATATATATATATATATATATATATATATATATATATATATATATATATATATATATATATATATATATATATATATATATATATATATATATATATATATATATATATATATATATATATATATATATATATATATATATATATATATATATATATATATATATATATATATATATATATATATATATATATATATATATATATATATATATATATATATATATATATATATATATATATATATATATATATATATATATATATATATATATATATATATATATATATATATATATATATATATATATATATATATATATATATATATATATATATATATATATATATATATATATATATATATATATATATATATATATATATATATATATATATATATATATATATATATATATATATATATATATATATATATATATATATATATATATATATATATATATATATATATATATATATATATATATATATATATATATATATATATATATATATATATATATATATATATATATATATATATATATATATATATATATATATATATATATATATATATATATATATATATATATATATATATATATATATATATATATATATATATATATATATATATATATATATATATATATATATATATATATATATATATATATATATATATATATATATATATATATATATATATATATATATATATATATATATATATATATATATATATATATATATATATATATATATATATATATATATATATATATATATATATATATATATATATATATATATATATATATATATATATATATATATATATATATATATATATATATATATATATATATATATATATATATATATATATATATATATATATATATATATATATATATATATATATATATATATATATATATATATATATATATATATATATATATATATATATATATATATATATATATATATATATATATATATATATATATATATATATATATATATATATATATATATATATATATATATATATATATATATATATATATATATATATATATATATATATATATATATATATATATATATATATATATATATATATATATATATATATATATATATATATATATATATATATATATATATATATATATATATATATATATATATATATATATATATATATATATATATATATATATATATATATATATATATATATATATATATATATATATATATATATATATATATATATATATATATATATATATATATATATATATATATATATATATATATATATATATATATATATATATATATATATATATATATATATATATATATATATATATATATATATATATATATATATATATATATATATATATATATATATATATATATATATATATATATATATATATATATATATATATATATATATATATATATATATATATATATATATATATATATATATATATATATATATATATATATATATATATATATATATATATATATATATATATATATATATATATATATATATATATATATATATATATATATATATATATATATATATATATATATATATATATATATATATATATATATATATATATATATATATATATATATATATATATATATATATATATATATATATATATATATATATATATATATATATATATATATATATATATATATATATATATATATATATATATATATATATATATATATATATATATATATATATATATATATATATATATATATATATATATATATATATATATATATATATATATATATATATATATATATATATATATATATATATATATATATATATATATATATATATATATATATATATATATATATATATATATATATATATATATATATATATATATATATATATATATATATATATATATATATATATATATATATATATATATATATATATATATATATATATATATATATATATATATATATATATATATATATATATATATATATATATATATATATATATATATATATATATATATATATATATATATATATATATATATATATATATATATATATATATATATATATATATATATATATATATATATATATATATATATATATATATATATATATATATATATATATATATATATATATATATATATATATATATATATATATATATATATATATATATATATATATATATATATATATATATATATATATATATATATATATATATATATATATATATATATATATATATATATATATATATATATATATATATATATATATATATATATATATATATATATATATATATATATATATATATATATATATATATATATATATATATATATATATATATATATATATATATATATATATATATATATATATATATATATATATATATATATATATATATATATATATATATATATATATATATATATATATATATATATATATATATATATATATATATATATATATATATATATATATATATATATATATATATATATATATATATATATATATATATATATATATATATATATATATATATATATATATATATATATATATATATATATATATATATATATATATATATATATATATATATATATATATATATATATATATATATATATATATATATATATATATATATATATATATATATATATATATATATATATATATATATATATATATATATATATATATATATATATATATATATATATATATATATATATATATATATATATATATATATATATATATATATATATATATATATATATATATATATATATATATATATATATATATATATATATATATATATATATATATATATATATATATATATATATATATATATATATATATATATATATATATATATATATATATATATATATATATATATATATATATATATATATATATATATATATATATATATATATATATATATATATATATATATATATATATATATATATATATATATATATATATATATATATATATATATATATATATATATATATATATATATATATATATATATATATATATATATATATATATATATATATATATATATATATATATATATATATATATATATATATATATATATATATATATATATATATATATATATATATATATATATATATATATATATATATATATATATATATATATATATATATATATATATATATATATATATATATATATATATATATATATATATATATATATATATATATATATATATATATATATATATATATATATATATATATATATATATATATATATATATATATATATATATATATATATATATATATATATATATATATATATATATATATATATATATATATATATATATATATATATATATATATATATATATATATATATATATATATATATATATATATATATATATATATATATATATATATATATATATATATATATATATATATATATATATATATATATATATATATATATATATATATATATATATATATATATATATATATATATATATATATATATATATATATATATATATATATATATATATATATATATATATATATATATATATATATATATATATATATATATATATATATATATATATATATATATATATATATATATATATATATATATATATATATATATATATATATATATATATATATATATATATATATATATATATATATATATATATATATATATATATATATATATATATATATATATATATATATATATATATATATATATATATATATATATATATATATATATATATATATATATATATATATATATATATATATATATATATATATATATATATATATATATATATATATATATATATATATATATATATATATATATATATATATATATATATATATATATATATATATATATATATATATATATATATATATATATATATATATATATATATATATATATATATATATATATATATATATATATATATATATATATATATATATATATATATATATATATATATATATATATATATATATATATATATATATATATATATATATATATATATATATATATATATATATATATATATATATATATATATATATATATATATATATATATATATATATATATATATATATATATATATATATATATATATATATATATATATATATATATATATATATATATATATATATATATATATATATATATATATATATATATATATATATATATATATATATATATATATATATATATATATATATATATATATATATATATATATATATATATATATATATATATATATATATATATATATATATATATATATATATATATATATATATATATATATATATATATATATATATATATATATATATATATATATATATATATATATATATATATATATATATATATATATATATATATATATATATATATATATATATATATATATATATATATACACATTCTTTTACTTTTGAATATCTGGTTTAAATATAAGTGTAAAAAAAAAAATTTCACCAGCACTATATAATTTATGCAAGGCATACACAAGTTCAAAAACTCCACAACCAATAAAGAAGTAACTTTTCAACTACATAAAGTTATACTATTTTTTAGAAAAACCATATTACATTACCAATGGTTCGGATTTACAGAAATGTGAACATTTGGTTGAAGTTATAATTTGATTCTTGAAAGCATTATTTACTAACCCGGTAAACACTTCATTTATTTAAATTATAATATCATTTAGTCTACAAAACATTGGGAAAACTGAAGGAACACTTTCGCTAACAAAGAAATAATTTGAAGTAAGAAATATAAATATCAGCATATAAGAAGAATGGTAAGTGAGATTTAACGAATAACAAACAAATATCCATGAGAAATTTTTGATTTAGCAAAAAGTGTATTTATCAACTAGTATCAACAGCATCAGAGTAGTTAAATTAGTAACAGAAATAAAAGTAAATATCAGATTAGCACACATGGAAGTTTTGAGAAGTGTAGCCAAGTGGTTTCAAAAACAAACAAATATATAAACTTGTAGATTATATTCTATAAATTCAAGCAAAATTGACAGTTAAGTAGTCTTCACAGAACCAGAATTATTGGAATTTAATTAAAGGTTTTACGTAAATACAAATGTAAGCAGATTATAAAGATATAAATTATTAAAAAAATAAAAGGTCTAGTTTTGGGGGTTTAATAACTTAAAAAATCATTATTTTACTGTGAAAAAATTCAATAATCAAACAACAAGAATTTTGTTTAAAAAAAAACTTCATTTGCCTTTTTAAACTTAAAATAATTTTTCTACACCTCTGAAATTAATTATACCTGAATAAACAGTATGTTCTTTCATGTCATCAACATCTATGGGTGATTTGTTTCCTGAAATTATCAATTGTAATTCCTTAGTGGTAAACATTCTTAGCCACTCTAGAGAGATAACACAATCCAAGCCCTAAAAAAAAAAAAAAGGATGAAGTCCTCAATTTAATTAGTCTTTATCACTCTTTATATGGCGTAAGTATGTAGGTATTATTAGGTTTCAAAATCAAATAAATAAACATTTGCATATTATTGGAAAACTGAGGAAATAATCAACTCAACGAGTTATATGGAGTAAAATGTGGTAAGAATTTTAAATCTGAGATTTCAACAAAAATCCATGTTTTAAAATCCCCAGGGCCGTTTGCAGCCAACAGAGATATAATGCCACCATTAACTGGCTCGAGACAGTAGTGGGATTAGTTCAAATCTGGTCTGGGGTATCGACTTTTGTTTCTGTAGCGGTCCCACAAAATAAAAACTTGACCCCCACCATGTTTAGAATAGGGTGGTAACCTGTAGATAACCTCCCCCTTTTGTCAGAAGTGACCAGGAAGGGGATCATAAAAAAAAAAAAAAATGTTATAAGATCCCTGAATCTAAATAACCAAATCTGCAAAATGGTCCTGGGTGTGTTTTTTTTTTTTTTTACAGGGAGGAGAAAAAACATTTAAGCAACGACAAGAGTAGCTAAAAGTCTACAACAGTTCCTTACATTAGAATCTTGGTTGCTAGCATTAATTGATAACAAACTCAGAATCAACCATTAAAAGAAGACTGAGAGAATTAAACGTTAGTTAAAAAATACCTGCCAAAGCTCTCTTATTACTGCAGAACACCATAAATAGAGACTAAGATTTGCTAGAGAGCACCAATCTCAAACTGAGGGGAAATAAAATCACTGATAAGACCAAAGTTGATCTTAAAGTGCAGAATGTCTTCTCCTAACTCTTTAATGGCCACCTGGACTGTTAATGGAACTCTTGCATTGTTAGTGATCCTGTACCTTCCAAAAACCAGATATTGTTGGAAACAGCTGCTACTGTATTCCTAACAATGCAGAAGAGCTCGAAGAGCTTTAACATTTTGTTGGCAATGACTGTTTTGTAGGCCCTCCCCCATGTTTCTTCAGCACAATTTCTATTGGTTTAGTATATACTGACATATGACCACTCTTGCTTGTTTGGTATTACTTAATGTTTACTTATGTTCTATTTATTTTTATTTTTGGTAATATAGTTAATTGCTATTTCAGAAATCTATTTTACTAATTATATCTGTGTAGTATGTGCCCATATCTGTTATATAGTTTAATTAAAATTGGTAATTAATATAGATTATTTAATAAAAGAAAAAATGTTAAATAAACATGCCTAATTATTTGAAAAGTTATATTGATATTAACATAGTTATTTTTAAACAAAGAGGGAAATAAAATATAATTTTTATAAATTGATTTAAGTCTGGTTGGATAATAATTAAAAAGGCAAGAGTTAGACTGAAATAAAAAAAGTTTCAATTAAAATGGAAAAAGTTCCAACTAAAATAGAAAAAGTTACATTTTATTTGAAAAAGGCTTCACTTCACTTAGAAATGCTTTAGCTCAGAAAGTTAATATCACAATTTTTTAAATAAGCTTATTGTAGGAATAATAATTATAATCAATAACTAAAATATTGAGTTAATATCACATTAAGTTTCTATTCTAAAGTAAAATGTAGTCATGGCTAATCATACAGCAAAAAATGATTTTGTCTGTTCTTCAATTTGGGTATATGCCTTGTACTGAGCTACCAAATGAATATATTCAAGAACATTCTCCTCATTTACAGGTGTATTTCTTCCATTTTGTTTTAGTTCAATAGCCTGAAAAAAGAAATTTAACTTAGTAATGAATGATAATAAATAGAAATAGTTGATTAACTAATTGATAAATGGAAAAAAATATAGTGTAGTAGTGTATAAGGACTATTTGTGTGGATTAGTAATGTGGTTTAATTCTAACAGTATGTGAATTCATTCAATTTGTAAATAGTTCACATTTAAAAATTGTCTAACCTAGTTTTCTTGAGTCAAGACACTAAACATAATAGGAAAGAGTACAACAAAGCAAAGACAGTACTTGGAAAAAGAAAAAGTAAGAACTACAACAGAAAGTGAAGGATATTGAGGACTCAAGAAGGAGCAATGATGCAAGGAAAATGTTTGAAAAAATAAAGAACACAACTGCACGTTTCAGTAATAATTGAGGAATTAGGAATGCTGAAGGTAATGTACTGGTTCTGGATCAGGACATTCATGAAAGATGTAATGACCACTTCAAGAAACTCCTAAATTCTGTAAGTGAGTATCATTATTGGATTGGAAGATGGCAGTCTACCAGAAGAGGAAAATAAGAGTGAGCTGAATGCGTCAATATTTAATTAATTTTGAATAAACTAATAAGCAATTAAGTGCCTCGACCAGATAGCATTTAAACAGAATTTCTGAAGGCAGGAAGGCCCAACTAACAGAACAATTCTGGACCTCAGAAACAATGCCATAAAAATGGAGTGAGTCAATCATTTTACTAATTTA
>NW_027104734.1:1035998-1055841 GCF_000696795.3 Halyomorpha halys
AAAAAAAAAAAGGGGGTGACTTAGTTCAATGCAACAACTATTGGGGAATCAGTTTACTAAATACAGATTACAAGGTGTACTCAAATGCATTATATAATCCAAAAATGAACCAAAACTCAAAGAGCGCCAAGGTTGATTCAGAGCCAATTGTTTAATCATTAATCAGATATTCTAGCTTAGGCAGATAATGAAAAAAAATGATTGATAGGGTTAAGGTTGGCGAAAAAAAATTGTATACGCATTCACAGATTAGGAATGAGACAAGGGGATCTTTTTGTCTCACTGCTGCTCAACATAGTCCTAAATGTGATTACAAAAAGAGTAGGACTGATGTTTCATAGAACCATTTTTACATGGAGTCCACCAATGTTGGTAATTGAAATTCCCAATTTGTTTTAAGATTTTTCTGAAAATTCTTGGCTTTCTTTTTTTTTATTAGCAACATACCCTACTTGTTTACTATACATATACAAGGTTTCTATAATAGTGTGTCAGCCCTATTCCCTGACTTTTTCCCACTTTAAATAAAATACATTACCATCGCTCTAATGGTATCTATGGTATCTAAAATGATGTTTAAATTGTTAAAAATTATTTGCAGTTTTTGACGATTCACACCTTCAAGACACTCAGATCAAAAAAGTGCCTAATATGAATTCATTTCAAAATCCCATTTAACATCATAATCCTTTTTTTAAAAAAAGTACCTCATTCCATTGAAAATTCCAAAGTTAGGTATAGTGAAAAATTGGAGGATAGAGAATCAACAAGATGCTCTAAAGCTCACAAGCTACTGTTATGATCGTGAAAATCAAATAAAATTCCAAATATGGGGATCAGAGGTCAAGGGAGGGAGAGTAAACATGTGTACTGTGACACCCTCTATATCACCATAATGATACAACAATAAAATACAGATATAGGAGAAGAAATATCTTATTTTCCTGAGAGTAAAAAGAGTTCATAAAAAAAAAAAAAAAAAAAAAAAAAAAGATTAATAAGATAGATCTTAGTACTAAATGAACCTACATATGCAATAAGAAATCAACAAACATTTTTGTGAAATTGTGTATTATTAGATATATCTTAAAACTAAGACATTCCTTGTTATCATAATTAGGAATTGATATTGCCTTCCATTTTATTACTTGCGAATTGAAAAAATTATTGATATAGCTTCGAAAATATGATAACAAAGATGTTGATTAAATCCTTGTGGCATATATGAGTTCAAATAATCTAATTAAAAAAGAAGAGTGAGGCAAAGGAGGAAAGACTAGGATCTAGATATATAAATCCACTATTAGAAATAAATTTAAATTTGTAACATAATGCAAAAAAAAAGTATCTTATATATAGTACAAAAAGGTATCTTAGGTACAGCTGAGATGGAATAAAAAAAAAAAAGGATGAGGGAATTGGTAGGATAAAGGGTTATGAGATATTTTCAGTTTCCTATAAAGATTCACCATCTTAAAATACAATTACCTAATCAATAGCAATTATTGTTTCTAATAGCAGGAACTGCATCTTTATCACTCATTTAAATGTTAGTAATAAAAAGCATTTGATCAAATTAATAGGTATTATAAGAATTAACTTGGTTTTTACAAAATTGAAAAACAGATTGTTACATAATGTAATTTTTAATAATATCATAACTATTTTACAAAATGAAATTATACACTTACTCTACTTTCACCGAAGTCATTTAGTGTTAATGTGAAATCCAATCCTAATTCAGATAAATCTCCTTTGTAACAAGTAAGAGAGATTAAATTTTTATAAAGATCAGGATCAAGTGTTGCTAAACCATTGATACATAATTCGTTGGAATGTCCCATGATTTCTGACAAAAAAAAATCTGCAAGTGGGACTTCTACTAACACATTCTCAAATAGAGCCTGAAATTTTCATAATATTACATAGATCAAAGAATAAAAAAGTAAAAATACTACCAAAAAACTAAAATTAGTCATTATCTTAAAAGTCCAACAAAAGTAATGAATAAAAGAAATAGAAACCCATGTATTTTTTAATATATCTTTTTAAATCAAGCAACTCCAACACCTTTTACTATAATTTACTTAAGAGTCTCAACAGAAATGACTAAAATAATCATTCAGAACTACCTAATACAATTTGATTAGTTGCTGATCTTTAATACTTTAATTGCATTAGTAGGGCCATATTGTTTTATTTTAATTTGATTTAACCAATAAAAAACAACAGACTTAATTTAATGAGGAAAAATATTAAATTTCCCACTATGATTTTGAACATTTTAGAAACAAACCATTTTATTTACATTTTTATATACACACTGAAAAATAATGGCAATTTGGTCTCTGCTTAATATTATCTTTATTATTCAAAAGATAACATTTGTTATATTAGTTTACATTACAAGGTACTAAACCCCATCTTCAGAACTTATTATTGATGAGACAAAATTTAATTTTTATAAAAACTAATTCCTGAAGTCACTGTTTTCCATAAAGCCTGACCATTATTCCACTACCATTCAGGCATTCTCATCTAGAATTTAGAATTAGGGTAGGATAAATATAAGTGAAACCGAGTTTTTATAAAAACTACCCTAAAATAATAATAATAATAACCATTAATAATAAGTTCCAAAGATGGGAATCAAAGCCTGGAACATAAAGTAAGACATACGAAATCTTTCGAATTTTGGAGTCTTTCATAAATGCAACAATCTAACACTCCATCAACACAAATGTGGCAGTAACAAAAAGGTGTTTCCAATAAGTCTTTAAATAAGGAGCACAAAAGAAAAGTTGTATTCACTTCTTTAATGATTAGCACAAGAATGAATCACAATGATAATTGAATAATTAGAACAGGTGTTTTATATTTTTTTAGAAGATTAATTGAGGGTTAACCAATGTGTATAAAAATTAATCAACTTTGATAAATACATTTAAACCATAAACAAATAATAACATAATTTAATCAAAGTAAAACAAAAATGTAAAATGTTTACAAGTTATAGTTCCTAACTTCCAGCATTTTAGTAGCAAATTGTTCAATTTAGTGGTGCTCCAATGCACCGCTAAAGAATAATAAAGATAATATAAGTGGAGTCAAAATGTCATTACTTTTTTAATATACATACATGATTGACTTTTTAACAAAATCAGAGAATACTGGATACATTTTTATCAATTAATTTAACTTTTTTTGTACTTTCCAGCACAACAGTTCCTAAAGTGAGTGCTGCTGAACCCTAAGGTAGCTCAAGTGTATGCCAAGTGTGCTGCAAGCGAATGCTACTTTCTCAAAATATTACAAAATTAAAATAACAGATATACAGTGCATTCCAGAAATTACTTTGTACTGTTTTTTCTTCTTTGCAAAGTGCAATATTGAAAATTTAACAGATTAGTAATTTTTTTCTAGATTTTTAGGAAAATACTACCCAAATATATAGACCCATTTTGATTAAGCCTTTAAGAAACCCACATAAAACCTCCTGATAAATTTACTCCAAAATACTTTGAAATTTTTAGGAAACAACCAAAACTGAAAAAAATCAATTTCAATTTAGGTACCTATGTTCTACTTTCAAAGTTTCATAAAAATGTTTTTTAAGATCTTATGATGCTATTTATCTATGTAGTGCCTATTTTTTTTTTTTTTTAATATCTTTATTGAAATTTACAACTGTATATTATATAATACATTGAGTAAATTTGATCTTAGTTAAAATGGAGTGTTACAGGTGTGTAGAGCAGGTTGGTCTCTAAGCAGTGCATTTACGCTTATAAATTAGAAAATCATGATTATACCAATCCAAAACCCTTTTCCAATCCACAGAGGAGAAGGAAAAAAAAAAGAGAAAAATTTGCTTCCAAAATAACCATTAAGAAAAAAAAAATATAGCAGATTTTAAATTATACCTACAAGAACTAATACTCACAACTTTGATCGTTTTTCATTAGGTATGGGGAAATTAAACCTTGGGTCACCTTGTAGGAAATTGATTGAAGCTGAACCAATGAAATTAATTAATTGTCTTGTTTATGCTTATGACAACTTATTTTAAATATTTTGATAAAAGGATAGTAGATTTTTTGAAATTTATTAAAACTTTATCTCATATTCCCAGCCTGCTCTACTAGTATTCCAAATTCTATGATCAACCTAATAGTTACCACCCTTACCCCCAAAACCACCTTACCTTTGGATCCATCCCTGTTATAAGTAATGATGTCTCAACTAAAGAAATACTTCCCAGTGCTAGGTTTCAATATTTAATAAAAGCAAATCTAAACAAGTAGAACATCAAGGCAAGATTTAACGGTTTAACTGTTAAAATTGTGCGTCTACCTTATGCAAGAGGATTACAGTGGACACTGTATATTTATTCTTTAACACAAACACTAAAATATAACAGTGTCATACGCAAATCGGGACCATTCATAAACTTTATAAAATGCAAAAAAGTACCATAACCTACAAAAATTATCATTATAAATAGTGATCATACGTAAATAATTTTAGAGATTGGTAAAATAAAATAAAACTATTCTTTTGTTTGACATGTACTTTAAAAAACTGTAATTATGAAACTGATTAAAAAAATTAAATAAAATAGTATGTAAGTCTTACTTTTCCAAGCATCTTTCCAATGAAGAAATAGTGAGTTCTAAAGTCATCACAGATCATATGTATATTAGGATTAGGGTAAAACTCATTATCACGATTCAAAATAAAGAATCCTCGGTTTGGATCAAATGCTGTTTTCAAAAATTCCATAATAAACTCCCTAAATAATCCACCACCATCAATTCCTGGTTCTTCCACACCTAGCGAACTAATTAAATGTACTTTGAGGTGTATTCTGATTTCAGGCTCTAAAATTTCAAAAGATATAATGAATATATTAACAAACAAATAATTATCCTTTCATTTATCACATAGATAAAGGTTTGCAATAAAATGCCAAAAGAAGTCATAATAATAATGAAATTATTAATAGTATATTAGCAAAGGAATTAAATATTAAGAATTTTTTTATAATCTATATATTGCATGTCAAAATATTTTCAACACGTCAGATTTTTAATAATGGTGGTTTTAGAGAGGAATAGGAGCTAGCTCTCTCCTCTACTCATGTGGATTCTTTCATTGACCCAAATATAGTAATGTAATTCCATTTAAAAATCACACTCACCAAAACAAATTTTTTCAAAAGCATCTTCATATAAGTAATCACGTCTAATTCTAACTAGAAGGTGTGGAACTTGAAGGAAGTGCATAGCAGGATTTTGATATTCTAATTTATTTTCAGCAATATAGCTTTGATAAAATGTAAAGCGTTTAATGAATCCAATGGTAAATGGTAGAGTTCTGATTGTTGTCAGATATCTGTTTTCGTAAACAGTAAACGCCCTATAAATACTGCCTAGAAAATAAAGATGACAATAAATTAGAGATATATAAATTAAAAAATGGATTTTAAAACTTTTAACTGCCTAAATCATAATCTAAGTATTCTAAGGAATTAATGGTGATTAATAATATCAACTAGTTAATATTATGAATACAACTTAAAATAGATAGTAAATCCATCACAAATTTGAGTTGTGACATTTAATCTTTTCCACCAAGATAGAAGCTGATGGTAGTTGGCTCAAAAGTGTGATCAGTGTTTGATCTGAAGTTATAGAATTATGATACTGATGGTATATAAAATTGTATTCACCAATTAAACTGCAAACATAAATAGAACTCAAAATGATAAATGAAAAGTTTCTTATCCAAATGCTTAATTGTCTAAAAGAAAAAAAAGAACTCATTCGAATTCTTACAAACTGATTGTGAGAAGTAAAAACCCTAAAAGTACTTTCAATACTAAGAAAGATTTTAAAAATATAATAAAAACACAGAACCTGAAGATCAACATCAATATGTTATAAATAAAGGTGGTTAGATAGTAGAATATTCAGTAGCAGTGTGCAACTGATAATGATACTCTATTGTATCTGATACAGAATTGACCTACCATTTGATGCTTAGAATGATCACTAATGTAACTAGTCGACCATTCTTAATTTTTCTGTACACTAAGTAGGTAAAGTATTTCTTAAAAATCCAAGAATATCTCATTTTCGGGTTATTTTACAAAGAATTAGATAGTTGGGTTTAAAATTGTCTCCAGAAAAGTCAATCCTCGGGCAGGAAGAAATTCATTTTTTGAGGCACACTATTTTCCAAGTGGAGGTTAAGTCCGACGCACATAAAGTGCACTGCAAAATATTTTAGTGCCTAGGGAAATAAAAGGAATATGGAGGTTCTTGGGAGCCCTCAACTATTATCGCAGCTTTGTGCCTGAAGTGGCGGACCATTTGGTACCTCTTAATAACTTGCTATAGAAAAGCAATAAAATCGTCATCATGCTGATAATCGAAAAAAACATGCTTGTGCTGTATGGAGGAGTGTTCTCGGATTTCCAAAAGCCTTTTACCATCACGACAGATGCGAGCAAGTATGAGCTAGGGGTGGTATTGTCTCAGGATAACGAAAAAGGGGACCATCCGGTTGCATACGGCAGTAGATGGTTAACAGTGATCGAGACTGCATTAAGAGAGTTGTTGGGGATCATGTGGGCGGTGGACCATTTTCGTCCCTACATGTTTGGTAGGAGATTCCAGGTTCATACAGATCACCATCCACTCCAATGGGTTAGGAACTTAAATGAGTTACCAGCGAGAGTTATTCAGTGGAAGGAGCTCCTAAGCCAATACAATATGGAGATTGTATATAAGCCAGGTAGGGAAAATGTAGTTGCTGACTGGTTATAAAGAGCAATCACTGTAAATGCGATAGAGGACAGGAGAGGAAGAAGTTCAAGACAAGGCGGAATAGGAAGAAAACATAGCAGCATCAAGTAATGGGAGTTCTGGATGGGAGAGGCCAGCAGAAATGGAGGAAGTGGAAGAAATTCTAAATGATAAGCCCCTTTAAATCATTTGGAAGACAAGGACAGCAGGGCTGATAAAAATTGAATATAGTAAGTAAGGCAGGACCTTGATCACTAACATCTGGTCAACATCAGGAGTGTGGGATGATCAAATCTGCCGAGCACTCAATGATGTGTCCAAGCCGGGAAGAACGTATCACATTTATGTGGAGAGCGCAAAAATTTGGGACAAAACCAAACGGCTGTGGCCGTCGAGCAGGTTACTGTACATTTATCTAGTGTACAATGATGGTAAAGACGGTTAGGGGCATGGATAGACAAAAACAAGTTACCCTCGCGTACCAACAGGGTAAATCAAATCACCAGGGGTTAAATGAAACTTTCCAAGCCCTGAAACGCAGATACTTTTGGTGGGGGATGCGACAGACGATACAGGAAACCATAGGGGGTAACACCCACCACAGATAAACCGCTAAGAGACCTACAGGTCGACACTTTCACCTGGAAAGGTTATAAATGGTTTACGGTCTAGGACTTTTTTAGGAAAGTAGCGATGTCGTGTCAAGTGAGAGACAGATCGGCAGAGGTCATATTGGGCGGGCAACGCACTAGGTTCTCATCAAATGGGGGCTGATAACTCTCTCCTGAGAGAGGAAATGAAATAGTTTGAGTTCCAGTGGCACTTTAACACACCCGCACATCCTAAGAGTAGGAGTGGGATTGAACGGTTACATAGAACCCTGAGCGATCACTTGAAAGTATATGAATAAGGAGTTGGAAACGGATGAAGCAATGATCAGGGCGGTAGCGGCATACAACCATTCTATCCACATGGTCATGGAGTTCTCTCCTATTGAAATCCTTTTTGGTCTTCAGGAGCATTGAAGAGACTTTAAAGAGACAGCTACTACAGGAAAGAACGTTGTTAATAATAGAATAGCCATGAGGAAGTTGTGGGAGAAGGTCCAGAGGCGTATTGAGAGAGAAAAATGTAGGAGAATATCGAGACAAAATTTGAACTTAAGGAATGTAATGGGAGAACTAAAACTTGGGACCATCGTGTACCCGAAATTGGGTAAGAATTACTGTGCTATGAAGGTCCTTTTAGGGTGATCATTCTCTGCCAACATAACATTGTCACTAATGATTGGAGAAGTTTGTCGGGGGGGGGGAGGGAGAGGGTGCGGTCAGCAAAGAACAACATAAATAAACAAAACCATATTTATTTATTTTATGCCGACGTTTAAACCTGAGTTTCAGGTCTTCATCAGGACTATAGAACAAAAGAGATAACAACATTTAGAGAAACATAAAATTAAAAGGAATAGTATACAAGCAAATTTGGAATTATACAAAATATTGCACTGAATCATAAATGATAAAAAATTGATAACTGATAATTGAATAGTCAAAAAAAATTAAATTGATTGATAATCGTGAAATTAGATGGTAGCAGATTGAAAACCGTACCCCCCGGCAAACTTCTCCAATCATTAATCTATGGTCAACTATCTATACCTCATAACATTGTCACAATTGAAAGTTTATGGGAACCTAAGAAATGGAGGGCAGTTTATGTTGAACAATTCCCAGCAAGTTGACACTGGAGAGCCCTCTTCCTCATAGCAAGCACATAACAATATTACATTTGTTTTAATTTCATTTTTGGAAGTGTTTATTTTTTTTTTAAATAATTTTTGTGTGGTGGTAACACACATGTAGAAAATTAGTGTTAGTAGATGGAAGTACAGTGATATTGTGGTGTTATGTAAAAATATGGAAAATGTTGTTTTTGTGTATTTATTTTGTTTGTACAGATTTTTTTTTTTTAATGTATTTTATAAATATTTATAATTTAATTAATCTTCCAACATCTATTTTTTATCATTATTTTATTAGGTAGTTTACAATCGAGTTCCATGAGCTCTTGTAACAGAAATAATAACAGATTATAGTGAAAAATCAAGGAATAAGTCAGATATGACATGTATATACCGGTGTAACTATTACAATAATATAAACTTATTCTGACTGCTAAGCCACCTCAAAACAACTTTGTCTGCTTGTCAGAAAGCTTAACTAAAAAAAACCAAAATAAACGCTGGCTCGAATAGAAACATTTATTTGTAAAGTAAATAAAACCAAATACATAAATTAAATTTAAAAAAAAAGGAAACTTTCCGAAAATATAGAACCAAATTAAAAAAAAAATTTCTTCTTTTGTAAAAAATTACAATAAAAAAAACAAAATTGTTATTTACAATTTTTTTTTACTGAGTGATGAACTCCGATGGGTCGGGATCCTGAAGTTCATTTGGAAAGGTCGGAGACGATATTCTCAATAAACGTAAGTGGGCCCACACATTGAAGCAGTGGTCCAATAATCACGCAGCAAGGTCTGGTGACGAGTAAAGCGACTGGAGGACTGTACTTCGGCTACTCAATAGGGCGACTATTAGATACGATGTCGACTGGGCGACTATTAGATACGATGTCGACTGGGCGACTAACTATTAGATACGATGTCGACTGGGCGACATATGATAATAAGTCAACAGGGCAACTGTACCATGGCTACTCCACAGGGCGACTATAGGTAGGCTACTGACCTTAGCCCACAACTTGTATTGTTGTGGCTAATAATCCCACTGGCCGTTATTTCACCATATAAACACTACACCACAAACATAAATTCTCTTAATTTAAAACAAAACATACTTATAATGTACTTAAATCTATTTACTACCTCTTTAAAAATATTTACATTTAATTAATATATATGGTGTTAACACAGCTCACCAATTTTTGTCTTGGGACAAAAATTCAAAGTTTAATTTACAATGATTAGTTTAAGGAAAGCAATGGGCCAAATTCATGAAAAATAAGAAGAGATTCTACTCAAATTGGACAAACTACAATATTAACTGAAAATTTATTCTGTTATCCTTCTCCCCCGAGTGCACTGTTCTCTGAAAGAACACTTGCTTAATTGTCCGCGACCAATGGTCAGAGATCACTTTTTATAATAAAAAACAAAATTGAACATAACCTTTTAACAAAACTTTTCCATTATTTGTATGACTAGAATAAGTGCACTTAAAAAGTAAAAGAAGAAACTTTTAGGACTTTTAATTAAGAAAAATCAATTTGTAAGTCACCATAAGTACAGTTTGAAATATGTTGAAACATAATTCAAATTTTGAAATAAAATATGGAATCCATTTTGGATAAGAAGAACTTTATGCATACTATAGTTTTTAAAAGGTATACACGGAAATTTTTCTGTCATTAGTTTATTAATAATTAAAAAAACATAAACAAAGGAAACTTTTAAGGATACTTCCTACCCATTCCTAGCCTTTTAATACCAGAAACCATCTAGCTTACAGCTTTATGCTTGATGTAAAACAATAAAAGTCCACAACTTAAAAGTATCTTATTATAAAAGCTACCCATATAATGAAACAACATAAATAAAACTAAGATAATAATATGCTATGGACAAATATATCAAAGTATTTCCTGAAGTAGTGTAAAAAATCTGTCAGTAGACTATTTCTGCTTTGGCAAAATTAAAAATTAAATGTGTTAACAAGATATTAAGGCAATAATGTGATGGCAAAGCTGTGAATACTGCATCTGATCTTCAGAGATTCTTCTCCTTTTCAATCTTTGGCGCCCAACTTCAAGTTCGATGTGCAAGCCAGACGGAGACTCCAACAGAAAAAAAAGCATCTCCTCTACCAACAGACCTGAACGGTACCGATACATCTGATGGAGTGACAGTGGTCACACACCTGTTCCAATAGGACGACTACTTCACCGGTTTCTAGCCGTGAATAGGGCTTGCTTAAAAGAACTTGAAAGCACCTAGATGTGATTTTTTAAAGACCAACAGATTCTGTTGATAGTAGCAGTCTTATCAGTCGGCGATTCAGGTTCAGTCACAGAAATCAGAGGGTTCACCCTTCGGTCAACCAGTTCTGTTTTCTTCCTGAATTCTGGTTAGATGAGGCAAAGGGTTAGTTACTCTCAGGAGTAAAGGCATAGGATTTCCACCATTGTGATTAGTAAGCTGAAAACTATTGGCTGTACCTTGAGTAATTGAACCAGTTGGATGACTAGGCATAAGCATGACAGGCTGCTTAAACTGGAGACTTTGAAAGTGTTGAGAAAGGGACCCTCCAGGGTAGTTATAGTATCTAACTCCAGAATAATAAACAGGACAACCCGAGGGGATAAGAGGAGAAACACCTCTACTAATAGCTTGAGGTGATAAAGGAGGCGGATTGACCCTCTGTTGGGGATCAATGCAATGGCGGTATTGTAATCCAGAACTTTGGCTCACGTTAACACTGGCTTTCTTCAACTGTTTGTGCTCCAGCTGAATTGCTCTAACAGAAGAATGTTCAGAACAGAAGTGGTTCGCTCCTTCACTGGCCCGCCTTGTAGGTCAGTATCATTCGCTACCGCCAGGAAAATGGTGCCGCATTTCTTTCAAGCAGTCTTTTCCACCTGAAGGTAACCTTTGAGTGTCCTGAAGAGGTGGTAAGAAGTGATGCTTCCAAAGCCTGTTCTTCTGCGCAGCATTTCATGGACCAATTTTCAAAACTTGGGGAACTGTATCAGTCTCCCAAAATGTCTCAATTGAGTCGTTGACTTCATTTCGAAGTGGTAATTGGCAGGAGGTCATTAGTGCAACATTTTTCTCCTTTAAACCTGAGTAGGTGTTAAAGACCCCATGATCGCCCAGCCAAATATTGTTTTGAGAGTGTCAGGGTAACCCTCCATACTTACACACTCCCCTGATAGAATTTGTCCGAATAAATCGGTGCCTAGTAAAAGATCAATGGGACCTGGTTTTCCAAATGCTTTATCAGCCAAGTTATATTTTTGAAAATGTTTGTTAATCCCATTGGGGATTCGACATGAAGGTATCTTATCCGTTATCTTCGAAATGATCACGGCATTTGTTTTAAGACGTGGATGCAATGAGTGCTGGGGCACTAAGGTGCAACACACCTGAAAATTCCCACCTTTAATTGGGTTATCTCCGAAACCATGCAAAGGCTGGGGCTTAACATCCCGCTCCAAACCTAAACTTTGTGCACAGGTTGATGTAATAAACGGCCGTTGTGATCCACAGTCGATCAAAATTCTTATGGGCAAGTATTGTCCATCACGGTCCACAATTCGAGCTATCGCAGTATCTAAGAGGACGGAGCTACTGGACTCGGATAACGATGACAGAACTGAACCCTTTGTGTCCCTAGTTTTCTTTTCAGAACCTGGCATATGTTCTGAGAAAGGATCTCGCTCTAATAATACATCATTATTTTGGGAGAATGAAGAAATATTACTAACTTTCACACCCGCCTCATTCGTCCGCCTATTAGTAGATATTCCAAAATGCAACAATGAATGATCTCGCCTTTCACATTTATTACAAGAGCCAGGGGAAGGGCATTTGTTGGTATAACGACCGGGCAACAAACAGTTGTAGCATAAATTTAGCAATCGTATTTTATCAAAACGTTGTTTAGGTTCCAATGAGCGAAAGCACGGGCACTTATACAAACGATGTCTTTCTTGGCATAAAGGACAATTAGTATGCGTCATGGACCCATCTCTAGACATTAAGACCCTTTTAGTAAAATTTTGAGACTTGTGGGACGATGAATGTTGAATATTGAAACTGAAATTTGAAGTTAGGGTGTCAGTTTGTAATTGTATGCATTGGCGTTGTGTGAAATTTGAAAATTTTTCAAAAGTTGGTATTTTAGCAGCAGAACAAAATTCATTCTCAAAACGCTCACGTGGTTTACCATCCAATAACCTAAAGTAATACGTCATCAATATAAATCCGGAAGGGTCCTAAAAATTCATATTTTTGAAGACCATCGCACTCTCTAACACTACCTCAGCAAAATTTTCCAAACATCGATACTCAAACTTAGTAATTGGTTTGAAATTAAAAATATTTATCAAATAATTTGTGGCAATAATTCGTTTATTGTCATATTTCTGTACCAGAGCTGCCCAGGCTTGTTCATAACCGTCAGAAGTTGTCATAATGGACGATATCGATTATAGTGCTGAACCCTTTAATGCGGACTTAAAATAATGGACTTTTTGTATTTCACTCAAATTTATATTATTGTGAATTAAACAAATAAAGGTGTCTTTAAACGAAACCCAATTCAACATTTGGCCATTAAATGAGAGTAGATTAATGGTTGGGAATTTAATCTGTGATTCAAAGTCTAATTTATTACTATTTTCGATAACAGACTGGCTGGCGGCAGTTGTTTCCCTTGTAATCCCAAAAGAGAATGCCTCATAATACATATTTCTAGTCTCGGACCATAAAGCATCAAATCATGAGATCGATTCATCTTCTAAAATTTTAGCTAGAAATTTTGCCTCTTTAAAACATTCCTGAAATTTATCAAAAGCAATATCTAACCTCGATAATTGGGCTTTAAATAAATTTAATTTCCCAGGATTTTCTGAACAGGAATACCCTCTATCCCTAGTATATTTTATAACTTGAGCTAAATCTAATAATTCATCTTCAAGCTAAGATAGTTCAATTTTATTTGTATCTACTTTTTGTGCCACTACTTATCTTACAAAAACATTATAAAATAATTAATAAAATTATCATGCATAACTTCACTATTAAAATTATTGAATTACAGCTAATTAATAAAAATTATATTCTAGACCCAAAAAACCAAAATTATGCTCAAATAGACAAATAAATGTTTATATCCAAGGCCTGGAAGACCAAAATTATGTTAAAATTTACAAATAAATATTTACATCCAAGGCCCAGAGAACCAAAAACTATGCTAAAATTTACAAATAAATCTATCTTTGATCTGTCTCCTAGTCGGAAAGCTTAACTAAAAAAAAAAAAATAAACGCTGGCTCAGATAGATACATTTATTTGTAAAGCAAATAAAACTAAAGACATCAATTAAATTTAAAAAAATGAAACTTTCCAAAAATATAGAACCAAAAAAAATAAAATACTTCTTTTGAAAAAATTACAATAAAAAAACCAAAATAAGAAGTGATGAACTCCGATGGGGTCCTGAAGTTCATTCTGAAAAGTCGGAGACCATGTTCTCAATAAATGTAGGTGGACCTACACATCGAAGCAGCGGTCCAATAATCACGCAGCAAGGTCTAGTGACGAGTAAAGCAACGGAGTGACTGTGCTTAAGCTACTCGACAGGGCGACTATATGATACGAAGTCGACTGGGCGACTATACGATACGAAGTCGACAGGGCGACTGTACCATGACTACTCCACAGGGCGACTATAGGTAGGCTACTAACCTTAGCCCACAACTTGTATTGTTGTGACTAATAATCCTACTGGCTGGTATTTCACCATATAAACACTTCACCACAAGTATGAATTATCTTCATTTAAAACAAAACATACTTATAATATAATTAAATCTATTTACTACCTCTTAAAAATATGTACATTTTAATTAATATATATATATGGCGTTAACACTGACAAATCATTATTCTCAATCATGACAACAAATTAGCCCTTGCTTCTCTGAGCATTTTCCTCTTTTCTAAGTATCTAGTGTAGTCCTCAATGTTTTTTGTATGAAGGTACTGTTTCCAAAGCTCATTTTTCTACTTTATTACCTTTTTTTACATCCTCATTCCACCAACCAGTTCTTTTTAATCTCTGGCCTACTTTTCCTTTATACATCTTTTGCTAACTCCAACAATATCTGTTTTATTGCTTTCCAGCTGTCTTCTATGTCATTAAAGTCCAAGGGGTATTTACTGTATGAATACAGGAGAATTATACACTTCAGCTAATTCTTTAGATTTGAGCTTATAGCTATTTATCTTAAAGACTAAAGTGGAACATGATTAGTCGAGGGGAATTGACGAATCAGTATGCCAGATTTATATGGATGATCTAGTGTTCAGGAAGAACAAAGATGAACACATGCAGCATTTACACAGCATATTCCAGAGAATCAGGCAATTTGGGTCAAATTATCGGGAGAGAAATCATCGCTGGGGCAGGAACAAATAAATTTTTGGGCCACACGATTTCCAGGAAAGGAGTTAAACCCAACCCAGATAAAGTGAAAGATGGCGGTGCCTAGGGATGTGGAGGGAGTTTGGAGGTTGCTGGGAACTTTAAATTATTACCGGCGATTTTTGCCAGAAATGGCTGAGTACCTCATCCCACTCAACAACCTTCTCAAGAAAGGCAGAAAGACAATGTCAGGCGGTGCATGGAGAAGCTGCAACAGGAGCCGGTGCTTGTGTTACCGGACTTCACTCAGCAGTTCAATAACACTACAGATGCAAGTGAGTACACATTGGGAGCGGTGTTGTCTCAGGAGGGTGAAGGGGGAGATAGCCAGTAGGTGCCTAACAGAGACAAATATGAGATACTGTGGGCTGGAATGAGAGCTCTTCAGAATAGTATGGGCTGTTGACCACTTTAGACCCTATGTGTTTGGCAGAAGGTTTAGATGTACACACTTATCACAAGCCTCTGCAATGGGTGGGAAAGTTGAAGGACTCTTTGGCTAGGATTAGGCATTGGAAGGAGCTCCTCGCACAGTATAATATGAAAATAATATATAAACCAGAAAAAGAAAATGTGGTAGCCGATTGGTTGTCTCGAGCAATTACAGTAAATAGGGATGGATAGGAGGTTCATCCGTTGCAAGTAGATGGTGGAAACCCTTCAGGAAGACGAACGACAAAAAGAGGTGACCATAGCATACCACCAGGGCAAAACAAATCACCATAGGATCCCAGAGACCCAGCACGCGCCTCGAAGAGAAAGTACTTTTGGTGGGGGATGAAGAAGACTATCACAGAGGTTGTAGGAAATTGCGAATTTTGTCTAGGATGGAAGCAAAGAATTTGACAATGCCAGGATTCAAACTGAAATGATGAACCTTGACATGACATGACACCTCAACACACCAGGACACCCAAAGAGTAGAGAAGGCATAGAGCGGCTTCATGGCACGTTGAGTGACCATCTTCGCTTACGTCAGATCGACAAGGGATTGAAACCTGATGTAGCAATGCCTAAGGCGATAGTGGCACATAATTATTCAGTACCCACAGTTACTGGGTTTTCATCATTTGAGATCCACTTTGCGCTACGAGGATACTGGTGGGACTATAAGAGCACAGTAGTGGACAGTGAGGAGATACACAACTGCGTTGCTCAAAGAAAATTATAGGAAAAGGCATGGGGAAGAATGGAAAGGTATGGAGATACCAAGGGCCCATTCAGAGTGATAACTATTAGGAAACACAATATTGTTACAGTAGAAAGTTTCATAGAACCCAAAAAGAGGAATACTCTCCATTGAAGAGTTAAAACTTCCAGCAATGAAAATATAAAAACTGGAGTGTTCTCATATTGCCAGCCACCACTAGATTAAATTACAGAATATGTAGTTATTTATTGTTTTTTGTTTTTAACTTCTGTAAATATTGTTTTTCTTTTTCATTTTGACTTGTTCATGTATTGTATGAAGAATTCTTTTCTTTTATTTTATTTTTAGGTTAAAATTATGTATTTAGCGTTTACTTTGGGGAGCTTGTGAACTTTTACAATGATATGAGTATAGGGATTAATTTTTATTGTAAATTGTTTTTCTTTATTGGTTTTGTTTTTTATGCTATTATATTGTATAGTATTAGTTTACGAGGATTATTCGTAAACTGGTGGGGGAGTTATGGCCTGAGTCAGCAGCTACTTCTGATAGATCAGCTGGCTGAATGTATATTATATGTGTAGATATAATACAGATTTATTGATTATGTAATACAGTACATCTATATTTATGTAGATTATAAATATAGATGTACCAAACTCAAGAATGCCAGTATTTTACAGCAGTCCAAGTGTGTCAGATCTTATTCCTTTTCCTCTTTTTTTAAAGTTTTGCTTTAGCCGATACCTAAGTTATATATAAAATAATATGTGATTTATCAACGACAATTTAATTAATTGTAAATTGAAACCCCCCCCCCCATCCTCAAGAAAAAAGGAAACAGTAAAATTAATTAATTATAAAACAAAATTCGTGATGATAACATAAAATGCATTTTATAACTAAAGAAATAATCAAATAAAGGAAAATAAGCAATGAACTCCTAAAGCAATAATATATTATTTTCAAATGAAAAAAATAACAAATGAAATTTTTTTGCACTTGCTTCTCTTAGCAAGTAAAATTCCCTGACTTTTTCAGATCCAGTCGACAAACTGTGCATAGTATTTTATAATAGACAGTAAATTAATTTAACTAATAGTGGTAACAGAAACGTATAGCAAAAAATACATGTTTATAAAAGAAATCCAATTAAGATACCTGGAGCAGTAGAGAATGGGCTAACAATTTCAATCCTCTTGAATTGAGATAAAGATTGATTCAAATCTTGGAGAGCATTTGAAAGCCAAAATGAAGCATCGTTAGAAAATTGACGTCTAGAATCCCTATTGTGTAGTAGTCTTAGCAAACTTACTATTTGCTGGAATAAAAAAAAAAAATAAAACTGTAATATTATGTACATTAGGTCAACTTATTGTACATAAAAAAAACAATATATATTTTTTCTTTTCATGTAATTTATGGAAAATGATCCCAAATAACCATGAAAACTTATTTTGATACAAACATAAGTTTTAGATAGAGAAATTGATTAACTAGAAATAAACAAAAGAAAAATAGTAAAATGAGCACATACTCCACCATAATTTGGATATAAACACCAATAAGTAATCCCCCATTAATTTTCTTCAATATTCATGGTCAACTATTATTAGACCTTTAGAACATTTCCTGTTCATTTTTTACCATATTCTTCAGCATCTCAGGAGTGATACCATCTATACCGGATGCTTTACTCAGTTTTAGGTCAGCTATAGTGTCTGCTATTTCCTCTTCTCCTATGAAATCTTTCTCTTACTCGACAGAGTTTTCATTAATTTGTATAATTTGTTCTATCAACATCTATTGTCATTCTTCTGCATTTTATTGTCACTAAGCACTTTCTTAAAGTATCGCCCATCATTATTTTCTTCCTATTAGTGAGAACACCAACTTCCTCGTCTTTGATATGTTTTATGATGGGTTCCTTCTCTTTACGCATATTTTACAGGCATGTATAAAAAAGCTTCTAATTTTCTAGGTCATCTTCTTTCTAAATTCTTTCCATGCTTTCCTTTTTGATTACATGACATTTGCCTTTGTCATTTTCTTCTTTTCTAAGTATCTAGTGTAGTCCTCAATGTTTTTTGTATGAAGGTACTGTTTCCAAAGCTCATTTTTCTATTTTATTACCTTTTTTACATCCTCATTCCACCAAGCAGTTCTTTTTAATCTCTGGCCTACTTTTTCTTCATAAATCTTCAGCTGCCTCTAACAATACCTATTTTATTGCTTTCCAGCTATCTTGTATATCATTAGAGTTCCAGGGGTATTTACTATATGAATACAGGAGATTTGTACACTTCAGCCAATTCTTTAGATTTGAGCTTATAGCTATTTATCTTAAAGACTTAAGTGGAACATGATGAGTCGAGGGGAATGAATCAATATGCCAGATTTATATGGATGATCTAGTGTTCAGTAAGAACAAAGACGGACATGTGCAGCATTTACACAGCATATTCCAGAGAATTAGGCAATTAAGGTTCAAATCTTATTCTCTTGGATAATGGATGAGTCTTCCAGAACCATATCCATTTTCAACAAAAAAATAGTCTGTTTAACGTTTTGTTCCTCTCTTGATTCCAATGCCCGTTGTTCTCTTAATTTCTTCTTTTGAAGTTGGAAGCCTATGAATTGTTAATTTTGTTTTTATTTTATCCATGATTCAATATCCTCAAAAACAGTTCACAATGAAACTTATATTGTAGTTACTCAAATCATAACACATAACTGTATTTTCTTTATAAGAAGAGTTTGAAATAAACTGACAGTTAAGGTCTGGTTAATGTGTTCATACATAGTATATGGCTCAATAACAGCCACAACTTTTTTTAAAAAATTTTTTACCACTAACAGCATAATTTCATTTGACTTGAGGTAGCTCCACAGATTTTGCTCATTAAAAATGTAGTATTTTATCATTCTCATAGGATTATATGGTTTACATAAGCCAAACTGAAGACAAAATAAATATTTACCTAATTACAGAAAAAAATCCCATTTATATTCTTCATTCATTAGATTTATTAAAAAAAAAAAGTCAAATTCATATAATTTTTATTATACCATTGTAACTCAACTTCTTAACAACACAAAAGCTGCAGATATATTCATTATGAAAAGGTTGTAGAGAAAAACAAAAGTATTCATTATTTCTGTTTAAAACCTAATAAAAAAAAGAGGCAAAAGAAATTGATTCTCAAAAAATAACAATAAACAAAAGTTATTTTCAAAATGAACTAACAAAATTTTCAAAAGGAGGAACAAATTCATAAAATGGTATTCATTAAATAAAACAAGGTAACCTCACTCCTAAAACAATTTTGGTGTTAAGACACAAAATTATTGTAAAATTTCTTTAATTAAGGCTAGTGTTCCAGTATATCATTTTTTAAACCAAATAAACAGAATTAATATAAATAATATAGAGAAGGTTAGAATATTCATTACAATAATAAAAATAGGAGGTTTACCCCCCTTCATTGGATTTTTACCAAAATGAATTGTTATCCAAAGAATAATTCATGAAAAATAATTCATTATAATTTTTGGAAACTAATAAATCAAGATTAGAAGCAGCAATAATATATTTCCTAATTCAAAGAGTAAAAAGAATAATTTTAATAATAATAATTTTAAATATAATATATTCAA
>NW_027104734.1:1055891-1057888 GCF_000696795.3 Halyomorpha halys
AAAAATAATTAATAATATAATTATTACAATAAGAATTTTAATTAAAATAGGAGCAGCCCCATTCCATGCATGAATGCCAGAAATTATATCAAAGATAGAATGAAACAAATGCTTTATTTTAATAACCTGGCAAAAAGCAGCCCCATTAATAATAATAAGTAATTTAAATAATAATTTTATTATTAATTTATCAATTATTTGATCTACTATAATTGGAAGACTCGGAGGGATTAACCAAACATCAGTACGGAAAATATTTGGATATTCATCAATTAATCATTTAGGATGATTAATTGCCATTAATAAAAGTGAAAAAGGCAAAAATAATATTCAAGTTAAATATATTAATTTATCATATAGAAATCAGGGTAAAACCCCTCGTACCCAAATAAATCAAAAAACAATTAAAATAATCTTTAAATAAAATATCACAACCTAGGAATAGAATAACGGTTAGTATACTTATAAAAATAATATTTATATATTCTGACAAAAAAATCTCATCCTTTTAAGGCTCTTGCTGACATACAGAATCAAATATTAAGTATTTTGATTAATTTAAGAAACAAACTAAGTAATTTTAATTTCTTTTGTAAGGAGAAATATCCTTTTATTTTATCAATTGATAATTAAAAGAAAAATCAAATAATTTATAATTTGAATTAATTATACTAATATACTGTGTAATTAAAACAAACTATACCTCAAGAAGGGTTTTCCATGCCAATGTATTAAACTCCACATGTTTAGTAGGTGTTAAAACATCAATTCGTTGTTCAACTCCATGCATTGTGATTGAGGGAAAAGCTAGTGATATGATTCCCACTGCTACTTCTTTTAATACTTTAGAAATAGAAACAACTTCACTTAAAGTGAATGTAGCATCTTTTCCTCCTTCGGGTAATAACTCTAGAAAATTTTTAAAGCTTATAAGGACTTTAATCTCAAAACATCTATATTTTCAAAGTCTACATATAAAATTTTGATTTTGGGATTTTGATAACCAGATTCAAGTTTTTTATAAATATAATTTTCTAAAATTACAAACAAATTAAATTTTTTTAAAATATTAATTAATTCTTGGTTAAAATAGAGGGCATATTTTATTTATTTTTTAAACATTAAAATTAAAAAATAAAACAGAGGAACATACAAGTGTTTCGGTAGAGCTAGATACAAAAGCACTATCTCTTATGGATAATTAGTAACCTTTTTTTTCTAAACAAATTATGATTTATTAAATACTACTAAACTCTTAATAAGTAGTAACATTAAAAAAATTTTTTTTCCTACACATAAGAGCATCATAGGACTAAAAAAATCAAATTTGAGAAAACATTCAATATCTACTTTTATTAAAATGATAAAAACAAAATAAATACCACACCCATTAAACATATTTGTTAAAAGTTTTTTTACACTAAACAAACCTGTACACTATCAATACTAAAAGTCCAAAATAAATGGTAAAGTATCCGAAGATATGCTTGAAAGGAAAATTAATAGTTTTATCTGATTAGACCAAATAGAATGGGAAAGAAATAATTAACAAAAAAATCTAGAAAGATTTTATATAAAAAAAAAATAAAACCCTAAAGCTTTTTTGGCCAAACATACAAAATATTTAAAATATAATGTTAACTGCAAAGAAACACAAATTTTCATTAAGGAGAAAAATGATAGCACTGCATATCATTGATATAGTTCACTCAAAACCAAACAAAAACAGATGCTAGAAATTAAAATAATGTGAATGATTGAAGTGATAAAATAACATACAAAATTCAAGTATCTTAAATGTTTACCAGAGAAGATACTAGAAAAATATTTACTTTTTTACTTATTTCTGCCTTGTTTCTTAACAAAAATATTATTAACAAATCGAAATTTATTTTTTAAAAAAGTGACTTATTATCTAAAAAACATAGCTTTTTTATTTAATAGTCTTTTTTCTTTTAAAATTTTAGAATTACACTATAACCTATACCATATTCCTC
>NW_027104734.1:1058284-1060100 GCF_000696795.3 Halyomorpha halys
TATAATAAAGACACCTTGATGATAAGCAAACTCAACGGTTTTTGCTAAAAACATTATTTATTTTTAATCATCAAAAATGATATTCAAACAAACTTTATAAAAAATGGTAAAATAAGATTTCGAAACATTGTGAGTACATGATATTCTGAACTGGATACAATAAGATCAAATAAATTTTATTTTTTACATAAAAACTATAATAATATCAGATATCATAAACGTCTTAATCAAGTTGTATAATTAATTTTTATATATTTAGTAAAATATTAAATTTATAATTTGTTTTTTTACTTTGAACTACTAAGCAATATTAAATATGTTATAAAAATGAATTTAGTACTTTTCCTGCTACTCCACTTCCATATGTACGACTAATATCCTGATCTCCCGTCACGTTATTAGCATAATTCCTAATTGCCCATATTGATGAGTTCCAGCATTATTTCCTCCATAATTTTTACCACATAAGAGCAATATTTGAAACCTGGTTAACCTTAAAACCTTTCATTTCTTCCTCTAAAGTTTCCCTTCCAATTACTCTTTCATCCAACATGATAGATCTAATTGCACAGAATATGGTGTTGGGGTATACATTAATGACAAGTGTAAACCAAAAATCTTTCTTCAATCCCCTTCTCCTGATTTTCCACAACTAGAATACATGTTCGTTGAAATTTCAACTCTCTTCTTTCCTCAGCTTAAGTCACTGTCTACTGACTGTCTCATGTTTTATTCTCAAGTCCATGTTCACAATATATTCGAGTCCTTTCTTGTCCAACAAGTCCCTACTCTGAAGCCATTATCTCTGGTGATTTTAACATGAATATGCTTCCCAAATCCAGCAATAAATTCTTTCTCACAAACTTTGTCTTTTCCTTCAATCTATATCTCATTCCTTATTCTCTTACCCATCACATGCAATTAGCAGATACATGGTTAGATCTACACATCGCGGATTCTACAATGAAATTTGTTTCATTTTTTCAGCAACCCATTCAGTTCTCTCATCAAACGATCTCATTAATTTTTTGCACGACATACCCTTCAAACCCTTTAATCCTTATGTAGTATCCTATCATAGTTTGGACCTCCTTTTCTTCAACATAAAACAAATTTTGTCCATTCAGATATTAATATTTCCTTTAAATCCATCAATCCTATGATATTGACCTAACCTTTTTCCTACAATCAATATTAGGCACCCATGTTCCTCTTTAAACCAGAGCCTTACATTGTTCATCCCCATCTAGCAGATAATGAGTCTTTTAACAACTCCATAATGGAACCCAATCCACAATTCGACATGCTAAACCCCTTCAATATTTGATACAAGGATAGTATTTTTGATTAGATATATGATGATCTTACACCAAAAAAAATGAAGTCATACATCTTGGCTCAAAGCATTTATTTACCTGATGTATAAGAACGGGGAAACAGCTTATTCGACACTTACGTGACTGGTTACGACTATCAGTGGTAAACAAAATATTAAATATACTATATAAATAACAATAAACTGTATGGATGAGAAAATTCTAAAAAGTAAAATTATCAATGTTTTCCCCTAAGAACGTTCCCTTATCAATCCCCTCCAATCCAGCTTTCGACCTGGCTATTCAACACAATCCGCTCTCCTTAAAATAACCTATGACTTTTTTAAATAAATAATTCAAACTCTATCCATTATAGTCTCAAAACTTTTTATTTCTCTTATACGTCCAACGTTTCGGCCAATTCGGCCATCTTCAGGAACAATCCACTACAAAACAGTTTCTATTACATGTATGATCCTACAAACAATTTAAAATACTTA
>NW_027104734.1:1061885-1070240 GCF_000696795.3 Halyomorpha halys
AAGATAAATTATAAATAATAATGTTAAGTATTTTAAATTGTTTGTAGGATCATACATGTAATAGAAACTGTTTTGTAGTGGATTGTCCCTGAAGATGGCCGAATTGGCCGAAACGTTGGACGTATAAGAGAAATAAAAAGTTTTGAGACTATAATGGATAGAGTTTGAATTATTTATTTGAAAAATTACCAGTCTCAAGAAAATATTAAGATTATAAATAAATAACATATGACCTCCAGACTGCCATGGAACACCAAAACCTAACTATCCTCATCCTCCTAGATTTCTCCAAAGGATTTGACACGGTTGACCACAATATCCTTCTTACCAAACTACGAAATCTTCCTCTATCCAACAGTGCTTTGCACTGATTTCAATCCTTCCTTTCCGATCGTTCCCAGTAGGTAGTGGTTCCTAATAAACCTCCATCAATAACTCGACCCCTCACCTGTGGTGTTCCTCAGGGTTCATCACTATCTCCCACTCTTTTCACTATCTACATCTTTCCCATCCTTATCCAACATTCTCAATACCATTTGTACGCTGATGACTTCCAAATTTACCTTTTCTTTCCATCTTCTGGCCTATTAGTGGCGATGGAGAAACTTCAAGAAGACTTGAATCGAATTAGTCACTGGGCACAAGAAAACAAGCTTAAGTTGAATGCAGAGAAGACTAAGGCAATCGTAATAAGATCCAATCACCTCCTGAAAATTATTCCTCATATTCCAACCTAATTCCAAAACAACAATCCAATACAATTCTATCCATATGTTAAAAACCTAAGTGTCACTATAGACCAAACTTTCTCCTGGAAAAACCACGTCTCCGACATTTCCCATCATACTTTCTCCACCCTAAAGCGCTTAAATTATCTTTGTCACCTACTTCCTTTCAAAACCCGTAGGCTCCTTGTTACTACCTTAATATTCCCCCACTGTGATTACTACTGTGTGGTTTACGGGGGTGTCTCTGGGGATCTCGAAGCAAAATTAAAACGTATAATTAATTGCTTAGTACGATTCATCTTTGGGGATCCCTGGGATGCCTCTGTCACCCAATTTTATGATAAGTTGAAGTGGCTTTACCCCTCCTTCTGTCATAAATATCTTCTAGCTTCCTTCCTCTATCAAGTTATCCAATCCCGTCGTCCATCGTACATCTCTGATATCCTTCAATTTAAATCCTCAGTGCATTCCCCCAATACCCACTCACGCTGTTCAGACTTATATGTAACTGCACATCGAACCGTAGCCTTTGGTAGATCTTTCCTTATCCGTTCCTCTTCCCTATGGAATTCTATTCCTTCCTTTATTTGTAGTTCTAATACTCTTCCAATCTTCAAATCATGTATCTTTGCCTACCTTCTGTCCACCCAATTCCAGAGGAATAGCAATTGAAAGTTTCAAATAAGGTTTACATATTCTCTGTATTTTATGTTTCAGAATTTCGTTCATACTTGTAAAAATGTGTATTAGAATGAAATTGCACCTTTTCATTTATTATTTTTAGTTTAATTGTATTTAATTTTTTATTATTTTTTTCTTTTTATTTATTATCAGAAGTGTTAGTAATCTTTTGTTTTATGATATGACATATGGTTTTATTTTATTTGTTCTATTCTTATTTTATATATTCGGTTAGTTATTGTTGTTCATTTTTATCTTTTAAAATTCATTATTTGATTATATTTTAATTTCATTTCTATTTTGTATTTTACTCTACGGGTCTAAAGCCTAATTGTGACGCCTGTATATTATTCTAAGGGATCAATCCCAGAATAAATAAAGAATATTATTATTATTAAAACATTTAAATGATGAATCTAACTTCAAAATTTATAAGATTTATTTTGAATTCATGGTAAAACCTGTTAATAAATGGATAGCACCAACAGTATTCAGTGAGATTTATAACTTTGGTCCCATCAATTTTTCACCTATCCCCATCAATATAATTTAAATAGAGCTAGAATTATATGTCTAAAAAAATTTCATACATTTTTCACTGAGTGTTTATTAACACTGACAGTATTCAAACTTGGTAGGCCTATCGAAGTTGTTATATCCAATACAATTAAAAATTACATGTAATTTAGATTTTTAGGTTTGGTGAGAATTTTCAGACTTTTTTTAAACTTTTCGTTTATAACTCGAAAATGATGCTTCCTAATAAAAATTGTCTAGTTTATAAATTAAAGAACATTAAATTCTGCTTAAAATGAGTACCAAACATTGTAAATTCATACCAGAAATATAGTCGAAATGATGATCAGAATAAATATTTTACCAACTTAGATAAAATTTGACTTCCGAAAGCATATATCTTGGAAAAGACTGTTCTAAATAAAAATAACTAACAGAATAAAAGTTGTTCATCATAAAATTTTGCATTTTCATTTTGCTCAAATAAGCATATGGAAATTCAAAATGTTCTATTTATCGTGATACACTCAGTAGAAAGTAGAAGAAAAAGGTTGCCTTTCAGTCACAATAGTATATCTCAAGTAATTAACTCTGAGATCAGTAAGTATACTAAATTAAAAATTTATTAATAAAGATTAAGTTAACCAATTTAAGAATTGATTACATTTAAAAATTCTTGAAGTAAGAAAAAACAGGTATACTACAAAACGAAGGTTGCAAAAAATATTTCTAGAAAGACCCGTTGATATTTTTTAATATTAAGTATTAAAATCATTTTGTTGAATTTCAGACTTCTGAGGTATCACAGATTAAACAATGATATCTTATTAATAACGCAATTAAGAAACATCCTCGAAAATTAAAACTACCAAATAAATACTGCCAACTAAAAACTCAAGAAGTCAGTTATTTTGTTTTGAAATTTGGATTAGGGTAGAAATTTCTCCCTGAGGTTCTGCAATATGGGGTAATTGTGGTAATATCCCAGAAAGGTAAGGCATCATTCTGAGATATTCTGAGAACAAGTACTGATTAACTGCGTTGAGCTTTTGCTCTGGCTTGAGCAAACATGAGCTCACTAATTTATCGAGGCTAGTATTTAATTTTTCACCAACTTCTCATTGCAAACTAGCTCTCCTAAGAATGTACATCCTGGATATTTTATGGTTTCATCTGCTTTTGTCATTTGGATGATATCTGAATTCTCAAGGGAGAGCTTCATTGACCCCAACTCTCCTTTATCCATAATTATACCCACACTTTTTTTGAGGTTTTATAGCCAGACCAATCTCTGCGATTAATAAAATGGTGCAGAATTTAACCAAACGTGAACCAAAACCATTAGAGAATTCAATGTCCTGACAGACTTTTTTTTAGGATTGGTACAATGAATCTGAAACATTTTGTTATTTATCCATGTAATTAATAATTAATTTATAAGAATAGAATAGAAAATAAAAATTTATTCTGGGATAAGGTCCCTTCAGAATAACTAAGATGAACAAATTATTAGAAAACAATCTAACCAAAAATTAAACATAAAAATTACTTGATTTAAATATTGTAAACAAAATAAATAAATATAAAATCTGTAATAAAATAAATTCTTATTCTCAATTAAAAATAAAAGAAGTACAAAAAACTACTTCAACAAAGTACAAAGTAAAAAAATAATCAATTCATATATAAAAAAATTATTCACTTCTAATGGTATTAAACAATGTCTAATGGGCAAATAAGTATAAAATCAGTGAATAAGGAAAAAATAAATGAGAAAATAAATTCTTATTTTAAATAAACAATAAAAGAAGAAAGAAAGAACAGAAAAGAAGAAAATCGTAATAAAAAATTATAGGCTTCTGATAATATTACACAATGTTAACAATACCATATCTATGAGCAAATAAAATAGACACTAATTCCAAATTAAAAATAAAAGTGCTTTAAGTCAAATAAAATAATAGATTTATACAAATAAAAAAATATTATTCACTTCTGATCTTAATTCCAATCTTAAGGTTGGGGAGAGGCCTGTTTAGGATGTAAGAAGGTATTGGAAAAGGAGGGATTTAAATAAAGATAGGGAGGAAGCATGTCTAATATTAGAAAGGAAGAGGGAAGATTAATAGAGAATTCCAAAGGTCAGTGGAGCAAACTAAAAAGGAATTTTCAAATGTTTTGGTTCAGTGGGAAGGGATATAGAAGTCAGAATGGTGAGATCTGGTTTCCTGGGTGTGGAAAGGTAATGGGAAATGATTGTTTGGTTTAGGTAAGATCCAAGAAAATATTGCCTGTGGTTAGAAGGAAAGAGCCACTTCAGCTTACCGTAGAGGTGAGAAACATAAGAATGCCTTGCAGTACCAAAGACAAATCTTAAAAATGAATTCATGATTCGCCTTAATCATCTCTCCTGTGAAATCAAGAGGCCTCTGTACACTACTCAACCATAGCCAAAGTAGGGGGAAATGAGTCAGAACACAAGGAGCTTACATGTGAATTGTGGGAGAAGGTTTTGGGATCAGTAGAATAATTTAGGTATATAGTGGAATAATTTGGGCAGTGTGAGGTCAATAGTAATACCAATACAGTGAAGCTGAAAGTCATAGGGTGATCATTATGGATTAAGGTAGGATAGATGTCGTAGGATCTGATGAGGTAATGGGAGCCTATGGTAATGGCCTGAGCTTGCATAACCTTTAGCCTTAATTTATTCAAATTTACTACGGAACTAATCCAATCCAGGTCTTCTTGAATCTTGGTAAACACTACAAATAATTCAGAAGGTGGGAAGAATATACAAACTTGGAAGTTGTCATCTTATAGGTGGTGGGGGAACAGTGGTGAATAGAATTAGGAAGAGGATTGAATGAATTGGTTCCTTCAAAGTAAATGGATATTTGTGATTGAAGGATTCTTTCTAGTGGTTTGGAAAGATTGGAGAGGATGGAGATTTGGCAATATTCTTGGGAGGATGAAGGGCTAGAGTTATTGTTAACAGGATGGATTTGGGATTTTTTAAGAGAAAAATTATAAATAACAATAAGGACCAGCAAGATTTTTTCCATATACCTGTACAACAGGTTCCTTCCATATGTTCAACAGAAACTGAATGATTATCAAGGTGGGTTCCAACAATAATGTCATTAAGGTAATTGCTATGTTTTAAAGTATTTATCCTCAGTTCAGTCAGACAAATAGATTATATAAGAAACACTATTTTTAAAATAAAATATTGTCAAAAGAAAATATTTTGTTATTTATTAGATAAATCAATCAAGCAATGTTTTTGGTATTATCAAATTAAAATATAAATAAAAAATAAATATAAACCTTCTTCATACAGGAGTTCATCACTTAACAGAGAGATGTGGTTTTTAAGGAGGAAGCAGAACATTGTTACAGCAGGCATAATTCTATCGGCTTCAACGGGAGTAATGATAACACCACTAGATAGCATACTTAAAACTGAAGCACTGTACACAGGAGAAGAAAAGCTTAATACCCGTTTTTCATTATTGATGAAATTCCATAATGCTTTCAAAAAACATGGCTGAAATGCTACTTTTCTGATCAACCTAAAATGCAAAATGAAAATAATAATAAAAGCAACCAAAGCTAAAAATAATGTGCTTGAAATTAATATATTAATGTAAAAACTGAAGTAAGAGTAAATAAATTCTTTAAATTAAAACACTTTTTGCTTTCTTGGTTTTTAACTATCTATTTTTATTTGATGGTAAAATAAGAACTAAAGTAGAATTATCATCATTGCTTCTACTGTTAACCTATTTGGATATTTAAATAGTTTTTTTTCCCAGATGAAAAAAAAAATCCCCAGGTATTGGTTTACATAGAATAATTGACAAACTATAATAAGTATAAAAAATAAACTCTATCATTATCACAGGTGTGGAAGATGACCATTTTATATTTAATCTACATATGACATTGTGAGATAAAAACTAATAATTAACTTTTAATAATTTATTAGAATGGAAATCATTTAAAAAGAACTACAAAAATCTAAAATTTTCTTTTTCACTTCTCTCTAATGTAATGATGATCCAGGAAGATGAAAACAGAGATGAATATGACAAATGCCTTTCCCACACATTACTTAAGAGAATTTCAGATACCTTATACTAAATTATCTCCTTTTTTATGCTTTCTCTAGCACAAATTGTTCTATTATTCAAACCAAAAGCAATATCTCAACATGCTCTAATATCTCAGTGTATGTGTGTGTATGAACAGCCTAGTTAAAAAAAACAAAAAGTTGTACAATACTGAAATCAAAAATTTAGAGCAGGTGTGGAATGTTACTAAACCAATTCGATCATTAAATCAATTTTACAAAAAAATTTTTATTTTCTCAGAAACAGCTGAAACAATTTTGATCAGCCTCAGTCTATCATTGTAAAACTAGATGATCTTTTATATCAGCTAGGTCTTATCCTCACTGAAATAGTTTAGCAGTACTCATATGAAGAATTTTCGAACATCTTCTTCTAAAGTACCTTTAATTTTGTTTATGTAAAATAAATTACCAATTCTCATTGTTAGTAGTCATAAACAATGGATAAATACAAAATATTAAAGAATTTGATGAATAACTAAAGAAGAAAAGGGAAAAATAGAAACTGGAGTCCGAATTGAAAAAAGCAGAGGCCATCCGATCTCCTCCAACCACATTTGTATGTACATGGCTTCGTTATCATTTTTTAAACAGTTTTATTAATGGCAGGAACAAAATTGATATTTTTTTATTCCTACAACCAAAAACCTTTTAAAAAAATTTGATAGCAACAGAAAAAAAAATTATTAATAAAAAATCAAGTCCAAAAATTGTATTCTTTTATTTAGGGCTTAAATGCCAAATTTGTAAGCACCTTTCATTTTTTTCTTCTCAATGTTGGTAGTAATAAACAATGGATACATATAAAATGTGAAAGAATTTTCCTATTTCTATCATTGTAATGTAAATAGTCAAATTTCACTTTCAATTATGAAATGAAATATGAAATGTACTTTTATCCTGAATGACAAAGAACAGTTTTAAAATATACAATACTAATTCCCTCTCAAAGAAAGGAGGTAAATGAAAGTCGTGTGATGTGCACGCTGCACTAGAATGTTTTTCCAACAGTAAATTCCATCATTCTTGGCATACAGTATTTATAGGATCATTATAATTTTTAGATTTTTCTCTCTCTTTCACCTCCTTGGTGAATGTAGTCAATTAATTAGTTTGATAATTGCCTTTTCTTATTCACTTAACTTTATGTTATCAAATTAACAAAGGATAAGAAAATAATGCCACTTAAAAACATAGATCTAAGATGTGGGATGATCATTGAATATTAACCACAGGTGCATCAACACTCAAGGGTGCACAATGCATTATTATCATAAAAGAGAATAAGGCAAAAAAACCATTAGTGTAGTTTATGTATTGGCAACTCACTGAACTAAAATTGTGTTACAAACAAAGTTAGGGTACTAAACAGAATTTTTTGCACTCAAATAAGACATATACCGAGGTGGCATTATTTTGAAGAGGACATACATTTAGGTAACACTATATAAGCTTTACATTTATTATAGATACCATTAAAAAATAATATTATGTATCATCTATGTAAAAAAAATATATGCTCCTAACTGTCTACACTCCCTATCAAAAAAATAACAATTTCTAGTCTTTTTAAAATTTCATGAGAACAGCAGGTTTTATAATAAAAAAAAAAATTTGATATATACAAAATATTAAAATTGAACATATGGTTAATTAAAGTAAGTTATTACTTTCTAAGAAATAAACAAAAATTAAAAATATATAGGAAGATGGTCAGGGTTGCGGTCAATAGTGAAACAAAAATAGTTTACAACTATTTATTTTCCAACGTTTCGCCCCACTTTGCAGGGCTTCATCAGGGCTAAAAAGATACAAAATGAAACTATGTTAAGAAAAATGATAGAAATGAAAATAAAAAGATACAATGAAAAGAATGAAAAACAAGTAACAAAGGCAAGAGTAAAAGTTTCATATAAAAATACGTAAAATATAAAGCTTAAAAAAGTACAGGAGATGTATATAAAACAAAAAACAATACGGGGAAAAAAAATAAATAATAATAATGAAATAAAATGACAATAAATGAGCAGAGAGCCATATAGGACAACATACCTGTCCAAATGAAAAAGTTGAACAGACAGAAACATTAAAGCGGAAGCGTGCAGGAGTGGGGAGGAGTGGGGAGGAGGTGGGAAGCACGTAACGGTTTTATAACATTTCAAATACATCGTGTATACAGGAAGTAGTGATAAAGATTTGACGAAAAATAAAAAATGATAAGAGAAAAATACAGAGACTCATCTCAGAATCCATTTATATACATCTTGAACCCCTTCCAGTTAACCACAAAATCGA